>NW_019173137.1:0-78678 GCF_001831195.1 Colletotrichum orchidophilum | reverse complement strand
CCCGGAAACTAACACAAAAGGCCCGGCCGTTTGGTTGTACACCACGCCCCCTCGCACGCGGCCTTTTCCATTTCGAAAGACTGGTACTCGGCAACTTCACGAGTCCCGTAACTTTCAATAAATAGACAAACCCAATGCTTGAACTGCACCGCCGCGTAACCATACACAAACACATAGACGCCCCCCTCTCACCAGTATCACCACGGCATCAATCCTCCCATAAGGTTGTGCTCCCTCCCACCCGATCGTCGCCGCGTCCGAACCAACCGGAATTGCCAAGCAGGATTATTTCCAGCTTAGGTAGGTTACGAGCATTCACCGACTCTTCTCACTGCCCAACTCTTGTACAAGAAAAAAAGGGCAACGACACCCAACGTGAACGTCACTGACGATCCTCAGCTCGCTCAATCTCGCAAATGCATGGAAACCGCATAAATGGTAATCGAAGAAAAATGGAAGGAAACAGAGTTTGGACAAGCCTTTTGACAAGGGGCGGCGGCCCCTGTCAATCACCCGCCACTAAACTATACGCTTTTTCCTTCAGACATGGCGTACATGCTCCAATCCAAACAAGAAGTGTATTGACTAACAACCTCCCCAATCACATATATCCCACCCTGGATGCCGCAACTCAAATTCCTCGAGGTTGTGCTCCTTTCTTTTCCTTTTTCCTTTTTTTTTTTTTTTTTACCTTTTCTTTCTTCTTCTCGAATTGCGATCCCATCCAAATGGCTAACCCACCCTGCAATCAAGGTTCCTTGGATGCCATCACTGAACCCGCATCTATACCAAAAAGCCTCGACTAACAAGATACCCAATCCAATAAAAGAGGAGACGGAAACAATACAATTGTCACGCCTTTCTCAACATGCAGCTATCCGCCTCCCTTCCACCAATACCATTGCCCGCACCCTTCTCTCTATTCAACGTATCAGGGAGAAAAAAAAACACCCCAAAAAAAAAAAAACCAAACAAGCAAGCGCCACTCATCCATCCCCATGTCAACCCATCACCCACCCCTCCCAGGCTCCCACACACACACACTCACACACACACGCTGCTGGCGACTCCCGTAGCGTCAGTTACACATAGATCCTTTCTCTCCGAAAAAGTCAACTTACCAGGCAACCTAGCTAGCTCTTCCCCCGACCCCCCGCCCATCACACGCTAGCTGACCAACACTAACACGAATGGAAAAAAGCACTACCAACACAATGGAACCAACAGCATACCTTTACAGCATAAAGATCCTAACCAAAGACCCAAACCCAACCCTTGTCTTTATATCATCCTTGCCCTGCTCGGCCACATGCATGTAAGAAGCACCTACCTAGTTGCAGGGCCTCTGATGAAAGGGCGGCTCAAAACAAACTAAGCTTGCAACAGAATGGCGTTACCACCGCCATTCACGTACATTTCGCCATCTGCGTCATCAGACATTCAACATCGATACCCTTGTCCAAGATGCTAATTCTGCAACAATTAATTTTTGGCTTTCAGCCTCAGACTCACTTCACACTGTGTTCGTCCGCTTTTGACTACCTGGTTCATGAGGGTGGGTGGATTACAGTCATACCAAAGTTAGCTGAGATCGAGTAAGCAGAAAGCATGTACCTCAAGGATCCTGTGAAAACACGTATTTGCTCGAGAATCTTTTACATTTCCTTTTCCGCAACTACCAGAAAAGCAAAGTCAACTATCAAACGCATTCTGTCGACGCCCTGAACGTCCGTGTATATATAGGTATCTCGGCCACTCCAAAGGTCCGTCCTTGCCAATCCTGTGCATTCGCCCTCTACCGAGAAAAATGTCCCCGTTTTCCGAAAAATCCTTATCGCCGTCCGAGAAGAGCATCTCCCTCGAGGGACCCAAGTCTGAAAAGGAAAAAGGTATCGTCTGCAAAGGATGGGATCATGGCCCAGGCATGCATGCTGGTCCTCCCTTTCCCAATCATCACTCGTCTCCATGGCATCACAGGTGATCTGCCCACCCCCGCCCTTTTTGGCGGGGGCTAGACAACTCCGCAACCAATGTCGAGCTCGTGACGTCGTTGAGATCGAAGCCGGCTCGTCGCACATGCCAAGAAAGCCTCTTCCAAATGAGGCCATAAATGGCCAACCAAAGCGAACCTCCACCCGTTTCGTCAAATCATGACCTTCCTCAACCGTCCTCGTAAATGCAGAAACCACACCGGTCCAAGGAAAAGCCGTTGCCCAATGCATCATCTTATGTAGAGAAAAGAAAACCGAAAAAGAAGCATCAGCATCGCAACGCGGTGTGAATGATCAAGCCTCAGACGGGTGTGCCTAAGGCGCCAGTGAAAATGGTGAAAGTAACGCAGCGAAACCATGCTGTGCGTATACTCGATCGAACCGTGAAAATCCCGAAGCCGTGGAAAGGCGGATATCGCTTCGTAAACCAGAATTTTGCCGCGCGTCTAGTAACCGAAGGAAACGAAGTTGAAATTTCGTAGTATGGACATTTGCGGTTGTGGCGGCTGTCGTCGTGCGAAAGGGAACCCGATAATGTACAAGTTCATCCCCCCTTCCATCATTACGGTTGGGTCCTTTTCGATCACAGATCAGCCGTCCTCAGTGGCTAGACGCCTGAGCACCGTTATCTGCCTATACAGTTAGCTCGCCGAGGTCGATTGGTCAGGGCGATTGGTACTCACGTGAGTTGTACATGCTCTGGTTCGGCTGGCCGTACGGGGACTGAGGCTGATAGTTGCCCGAATACATGTGGGAGCCGTTGTACTCGGGGAGAGGCTGCTGCGCAACACCCCCAGCAGACGGGGGCGCCGGGTACTGTGAAGGCTGATATCCAATGGGTGGCAATTGAACCTGGCGACCAGTTGCGTACGCAGATGCCGATGACGAGCCATCAGGTGCGGATTGAGGATCAGCAGAACCGTTCTGGGCAGCGGCCTGCGCAGCGGCCGCAGCTTGACGCTGGCGTTCGTCCTCAGCTTTGCGAGCCGCTTCCTCCTCCTTCTTGCGTTGCTTCCATTCCTTGCGGATCTCCTTGAACTCTGTGACTCTTGTTGTCAGCCTCCGAGCATTGCGCAATATTTTCTTGGCTTGTTCCTTCCAATGACTTGGTAGACTTTGTCATGACTAGGCCATCGGTGGGTAGGGTCAAGCAAGCTAAAAAATCACGGTCCGCTAGACTTCCGGATGTACAACGCTAGCCCCGAGTGCCGCTTGGCGCTCGGCACGCGACCCAGAATTTTGGCAGACGAGCCGCAACCAGCGACATCGCAACATCGCGATTTTGCAACATTGTTAAACGTACCTTCGGGTGTTCGCTTCTGTCCGTGGGACTGCATTGTGACGTGTGCGTTGAGGTGGTTCAGTGTGCCGTAAGCTTTCTCGCAACCGTTCCAGCCACACTTGTACATGCGCTCGATTTCTTCATATCGTCGACGGGGTCGTTTGTGCTGCTGGGCACCGGGAATCGGAACGAAAGAGTAAACCTGGTTGCCAAACTGTTACGTCAGTACACTGGTTACTTGAATGGACGATAGTATGCGCGTGTGCCAGCCTCCGACCCTGCGTCGACGGCCGTGCTGCCAAATTGGTTATGGAGGCCCAATCCTTGGAAGTTCGCATCACAGATCCCGCAACGCAGAGCTCTTCTCGGATGAGTTGCCGTGACGAGAGCCCCTTCAGCTACACAAACCTTCCCTGACGCGCTGGCACACCTCGAAATCATCGCCTGCTAGCTTCACTTACCTGGCTGGGTCGTCCCTGGGGAGGGGCAGAGCTCGGTGTCGGAGGGAAGACGTGACTGGCGGGAGTCAGGGGACCGGCGCTGTGTTGGCCGTAGCCGGTCCAATCGGGACGGGGTTGGTAGGGATGCTGGTAGGAGTGCGACATGTCTCCCGGGGGAGGACCGTAGGGAGAGTGTTGTCCGTACGCGTAGGTAGGACTCGGCGCCGCTATCGACGGATCTATGGGTACATCGTGGTCAGACTTGGCCAGAGGGACCTGATGGTTACGGCCATCTTGCTGGGGCAAAGACGGACTGCTTGCTTGTTGCGCCATGCCTCCGCTGCCACCGTTATGGTTGCTAGCAGGATGGTATGATCGCTGAATGTGCTCAGGGAAAGATCCTGACCGCGCAGAAGGCGGGTAGACGCTGTACTCGGAGGTGGGCGTCGCTGAGGTAGAGTAGTTGCTGGGGCGAACCTCTTGTTGGGTCGCGTATTGCGCAGCAGATGCGTGATCTGCAGATGAACCTTCAGAACGGGTGTCGCCGCAGTTGCTTGGGTAAGGCGAAGGCAAACCTGACTGCGAGTACTCGGTAGCACTGCGTTCCATAGAGGTGCTGAGCGAGGTCAGGAGCGAGCTGATGGCAGCGGCTTCTGGGCGGGAACCTCCAAGCTGTGGCGAGCCTGAAGAGAGCAGTGATGCGTGATTGTCAACGAACTGGTGTTGCGTTGGGACCAAGAACATGCTACAATTCAGAGGAACGTCTTGGGTCGCAAAGAATGGCCGGAGAGTCCTTAGTTCTCAAGCCAGCGGGTGGGTTCGCAGGTTCGTGGTAGGCCGTTCCTTTTCTTTTCTTCCGGATGCAAGAGCGGTTGATGGGATGGCTCAAGAAGCGGTCTTTCAAGTGGCGGTAGCGGGTTGGGCTTGTACTTGAAGAATGAAAAGAAGGATAATGGAAGAAGTAGTAGTTGTAGTAGTAATAGTAGGAGGAGGAAGAGGCGACTGATGGCAGGAGTAAAGTGAGACTTGAGGCGGCGCGACGATGGTGTATAAAGACGGCGGCCAAGATAGCGTGGGCCACCCAAGGGCTCGGGATTATGGTTAAATGGGGATGTGATGACAACAAAGTCGCTAGCCACGGCCCTGAGCGAGGATCTCTCAAAGTGGCAAGGATAGCGTTGTCTTTGCCAGATCACGGAAAGGACGCCTCTTTTTTTTTTCTTTCCTCTGGCTCTTACTCGCTTTGGCTGAGGAGAGGTTGATGGTATTGCCTGGGGAGAGCGACACTAAAATAGTGCGCTAGAGAAGTAATGGATGGGCTGGGCTCTCCGCTTGAGTTCAGGCCGAGCGAGTCCTTAGCGTCTGGATCGGAGATAGAGCAGGGGGGGCAGGCCCACGAGCTGGGTGTGTGTATGGAACCTGGACCAAAGGCGGCGAACAGTGCCGTAGGCGTAGGAGAGGGTAGGTACTCCGTACACCGAGGAGAGGGAGGCCAAAGGTTGGGTGGGGTTGGCGAGGAGGATGGGATGTCGAAGGGTTCCTCTTTGCGTATAGCGTAGGGTGTGCCTCTTCTTTGATCGGGGTTGGCGTGTTTCTGAATTTGGCCTGGTGTAGAGGCCGGGACCTGACTTGACGAGATGGCAGATGGGAGTGCTGAGAAAGCGACTGACTCTTGTCTGATCTGGCTTGCGGGATGCAGGAGACAGCGGGATGCAGGTGCTGCAACGCAGAAGAAGCGACTGAGCGCACTGCAGTACGGAGGGTGGTGATGAGTCGGGTGATGCGTTGGTGCAACACACTCACACGCAGCAGCAGCGAGATGGTCCGGCCAGCACAGCTCTGGGCAGGCTGGTAAAGGCAATGTCGGGTGAGAGGTGTAGCTGGGTGGTGAGGTGGGTGCTGATGCGCGATGCTCGTGCGGTAGGGGGCGTGGTTGACCTTGGCCTTGGTACGGAAAGGCAAGGTGGATTGGGTGGGCAGGAGTGGCAGGGTGGGCACGAGTGGTGGCGGAGGGTGGATTCTTCTTTCTTGCTCTTTCCGACTATACTCGACTTGACGACGTCGAGGTGCGGTACGTGCTGCTGCCGCTGCCGCTGCCGAATGCTGGAAGCAAAGAGCGTGAGTGCGTGCGCCTTGAGTAGCGTGGGTTTTCCCGTGGTGCTAGAGGAAGAGAGTAGTGCGCGGGTGGAGTGTGTGGTGGTGAGATGAAAGAGAACGAGATGCAGATGGGGTAGAGGTTTTTCTTGTGAGTGTTGTCGAGTCTCTGCTGGCGCGTCTGTCTTTCTTTCTCTTCTTCTTTCTCCTCCTCGCTCAGCTCGGTGAAGCACCACTGTGTGGGAAGTGCGAAGGGGGAAGGCGAAGCTAAGGAAGGGGGTAAGGGGGTAAACCCAATGAAGGTTTATGACGAGGGGGAGTTCGATCTTAGCGCCGTTCCCGGGAGAAAGACGAATTTAATACTTGCGACGGAAGAGGGAAAGGAAGAATGGGGTAAGCTTGAGGAAATAATGGACCGCCTGAGTGACGGGTCAGCGCGAGGGCTGATTTGCAGCAGGTGGAGACGCGACGACGGGCCTGCGGCGGGCAAGGATACATTGGAGAGTGGAAGGATGAAGGGTGAAGGGTGAAGGGTGAAGGGTGATGGGTGATGTGGAAGGGTGAAAACCCTGGAGGCAAGTCGTAGTGTCTCTCCAAGGACCAAGCTTGCCTTGCCTTGCCCAATTGGCAATGCTTACTTACCATGACCACCCAGGGGCAGAGGAGCTAGGTGTCTGTCTATGAGCAGCAATTGGGATAGTAATTGCAAGATTGACGACGAGACTGGTCTGAAATGTGACTGGGCAGAAGACCGAGTCCGGGGGGAGTGCAAGCAGTGATTGGTGATTTGGCACGAGATGGTCATGGAAAACCCACACCCAGCAGAGGAGCCGATCAAGAAACAGGAGGGAGGGGGAGCACTCTTTTTTTTCTTCCCGCCCTTTGGCTTTCCCCGTCTCGTCTCCTCTCCGCACCTTCTCTCTCGCAAATACCAAAGTAGAGTGTGAGGAGAAGAGGGTAACGAAGGTACGTATCTTGCGAGGTATGTAGAGGTCAGTTGTGTCGTCGTCGTCGTCGTCGTCGTCGTCAGTCGTCGTCGTCCCCCGTCCTCGAGCTATGTGAGTTGATAGGTGACTGCGGCCGTGAAAAGATGGGAGAGGACGCGCCCTGTGATGGTGGGTGTGAAAGAAGGCTGCAGTACCGGGGACGCGGTGTGGATGGGGATACGTACCCCTACCCCTGACACAAAAGCTTGGAGACAGGAAATATGGCCTAAAAGAAGAATAGCGGCGGGTTTAAATCAGTCGCTGGCACCCTCCAGTCTGCCACAGGGCTGCTTGCGTCAGGACCGGGGGGGTGAGGTGAAGATGAGGTTGAGGTTCAGAGCTGGCTTTGCAGGGGCATGTATCTCGTGCCTAAGGTACCTAGTTACTTTCCCTGGAGCCAGAGGTAAGGAACCCTGGCTGAAGCCAAGTATTCCTCAGTACGTACTGTTGGCTTCAAATTCTTTCTGCGGTACGAAGCACCATACGTGACTGCCCCGCCCCCCTCCCCCTACACAGTAAGGTACGTAGGAAGGTGCCCAGGATTAGACAGTAAAACGTAGGAAACACCAAGCGTCTACAAAGGCGGCTGACCGGCAAGTGAAATGGCAGGTGGCAGATGAGGTGGCAGATGAGGTGGCACATGGCAGGTGCTTCGCCCAAGGTCTTTGACTGCAGTGTCTGATGTTCGTACTGGTGCCGGCGCTGGTGCTGGCGACGCTACGCTACGGATACCGGGTACAAGAGATGAATGATGATGATGATGATGATGTTGGAGGTGATGCAAAGTACGCTTCGCAGCTAACCACCCTGGGCACGCATGTCCTCTATGCACTAAGTCGCTAGCTGAGGATCCCTTAGCTTGGCGATGCCGCTTTCTGGATGCCGGAACTAGCCAAAACTGAGGTGGCTTGACTGAATGACTTGAGACCTTGGCTGTGCCTTTGGCGTCGCCTCTTCTTTCAATGCTTCGCGCTTTCTTTGGCAGCAACTTGCTTCTCGTCCTTTCCCCTGCCTCATCTCATCGCCCATGCCTATTGGACGGGCGACGCTCGATTCGACGCTCGATTCAACGCAACGGGTGAATTGATTGAATCAATGAAATAACCAGAAGTCTACTTCCAGGCCGCTCCTTTTCTTATCGAATGACTCTAGATAATTAGCAACAACCTAGAGATTACTGCCGCGTCGCGTGTCAGATTGATATGGCTCACTCACGATTGCTCACCCACGGGCTCGATGAAATCTGTCTGCCGTTGAACTGGCTGGAACGTGCGCCTTCCATGCGTTTATTTGCCCCTTCGTCTTATTAATATTTAGTACGGATACGCCAAAACCTCCTGGGATGCTCGCAGGTGCCGGGAAATTTGCTAATGCCCGTGGAATTCCATGCACGTAATGCTTTTCGTTCGCCAAAGAAGGAATGAGAATTGCCATATAATAAGGTAACGATATTATTCAACCTGGAATTGACGACATGCCGAGCCCAGGGTGTGGCGCATGGAAACCGCAAACTTGAAGAGATGCCGTGACCTGTGTCTCATTAGGTGTCCAGAGCCGTCGTGTTCAGTTCGGATCAAGTCCTGTCTATGAGAATCACACAATGACATTCGGTGTTATCCCCGACTGCCAGCACGACGGCGACTGCCGAAAGGAGTTGATAATGGAATTCCACCTGAAAGCGCGGAAAGCTTCTTTTCTTTGCCCCCAATTTGGTCGCTAGACCTAAAGATCGGGACCTCTTCCCGAGAGCAATTGCAGCTGCCCGATGCCGGATCCGCCGTCTTGACTCACGAGCAGGGGTGTCGCTGGGACATGGCCAAACAAAGAAGGGAGCGATTGCGGGCAAAAAGCCTGGCTACCAGCCATTGTATCGAGTGCACTACACTGTACTCACGGAGCAATCGAGAACGTTTCTACGATCCCGTGACTGTGTGGCATGGGATGGGTCCACGGCGACTCGTCCGGGATGCAGCGGCCGGCGTGAATTTTTCTGGTATTTGGATTTCCATTCCTCGATGGAGGAATGATAGTTGAGACCGCCCCTCCCCTTTCCCGACGCCACATCAAATACTCAGAAAAAAGGGGAAAAGAGGAGCGAGATGGGTGGTGCCGGGTGGCCCATTGGAACAGAGGATAGAGAACGCATTCGGGCCTGATCCTGGTCTTTTGCAAGTATGTGAGTGCGCAGTTATTTTTGCCGTGCACCATTTCCTGGCACACGATGAACTTATCAAGTCGGTGGTTGTGTGCAGGCCAGGTCAGCGAGTAAAGCCGCATAGCAGGAGTCGCATAGCGGAATTTTCACCACCGCAGTTGAGAGCGTGGCAGCCAGCGAGCAGGGACCCAACCTCGAGAGCCCTTGTTCCCTGCTCAACCTTTGGGGTTTTTGCGGTCGAGGTTCCCGGTGGATGGGAATCAAACTGTGGCGGCGAAAGGGGGGCGTGTGGCCGATGAAAGGCGTGGCAAGCCATCTGACTGGCCGACATGACATCCGCACGCACTCCCAAGACATGTTGTCCGCCGTACGGCACAGCCAGTCTCCAGAACACGACGACATGCCGAACTGGATGCTGCACGACCTGCTCTCCTGCACCTCCGGATGCGTGACACTCACTCTAGACGGCAAATTCCCAGACTTGGACATGGTATTGGCCTTGATTTTGAGCAAGGCCCAAACCGCGCAAAGCCATTGCTATCTGAAGCATACCTGGGCGCTCGACAAGTACATCCTCTCGTATCTTGTCATCTGGTGCACAGCCGCGGGAGAAAGTGGTGTGTATCGAATCGAACGTCTGCGGGAGCTCCAGCAGGTGTTGATCTTGATCATGCGTAGCGCCAGGGAGGCAAGCCGACGGCTGCTGAGCCTGGGTCTTGCATAGGCAACCTGGGGTTTGGAGAGGAAAAAAGAAAAGAAAAAGGCCAGCGGGTAAGGTTCTCGCTACAGAGCTTGGCGAGTGTAGGCACACCGTACGGCACATCATACATGGATGGGGAAGAAGGAGATAGTGCCAGAATAGGAGATTGACAGCCGCGTCGCGCGTCGCGGAACGGGAGCGCGGGCTGAAATGAGCGTGTGGTAGCCTGGTAGGTGCAAGACCGCCCGGATATCTAGATGTATCTTTGATAGGCGTACGCAACTTAGGTAATGTGTGCCTCGGTACCGGGCACATAGCACTCAAGCTGAAAGTCGAGTCTCTGGTCGGAGGAGATCAGGGCAGGTCGAGGCATCAGCAAGCAAGGTCCAGGGCCGAAAGACCCCGGCCGCGGAGCTGAGAGAAGCGGTACCGTGGGTTGAAATTTTTCCTTTCCCCTGGTCGCGGACGTGGTTGTGGTGGCATTGTGGGCTCTGTGGTATGCACGTCCACGGCTAGTTTGGAGTTCCCTGAAAATGGGTTCTGGGAGCAGCCGCTGATGGTCTTTCGTGCCCAGCTCGTGCTGTGGCACCGGGCATTGAGATGTAAACAGCTGGGGGCGAGGGAAACACCGACAAGTGGGACTGGGAGAAGGTGGTCGTCCATGAATATGGAATATGGTCGTGATGATTGATTGGGGGCACTGTGTCTGCGTCAGCTGACAAGCTGCGCAGGTTCTCTCGCATCCACCTCACCTTCAACTGCATCGAGCATTTAGTGCAAAGAAACAGAGAATTGGAAGCCAAGAGAAAGGAAAAAAAAAAAGAGAAGGGCCACCCCAGTAGCATGGAAGCATGTGAGGTGGGAATGTTGGATCTGGTGTGTGTTGCGGCAGGTAAAGCAGGTGGCCCGGCGGCGGCCCAGAGTGGATATCCGCGGAGAGAGGTACATGATAATGTGGGGCGTGTATATGGACATTTGCTCCCACTGCAAGAGACGGAGCTGCAAGGTCTTGTGAGATGCAGAATCGGGAAAAGAGGGTTGTGTGGACTTCAGGTCGGTGCTTGGCTTGGGACTTGGGAACTTGGGGCATGGATGCTGGGGTCTGCGATGTGTGAAGGCAGGAACGCGAGACGGCGGGGTCTATCCTTCTCCTCTGGACCCAAAGTGGATACCAAGAGCCTAGGCCCCAGAGAACAGAGATCTGCGCCATTTTTTTGCGCTAGCCTGATGAATGATGAGGTGGGTGGGAGGAGTCCGTGGCAGGATCCACCTTCTCTCACTTTTTTTTGCCTTCAATTTTCCCCCCAGGCATCGAGCGATGCAAGGTGAAGATTGATGGGCCCCCTGCACCTTGCCTCGTCTTGGCTTCGAGGGCTTGGGAGGGGGCTGATATGCCGACTCTTCCATCTATCACTGGCCACTCAGGTCGAAGCCCTTGTCGATCGTCGAGATGCTCAGTTACGGTTGCATTGGCATCTGCAGAAACACCGCCAGAACCCAGCACCTCCAAAACTGGTTACTGCACATCCGAATCACCAAAATCCAATCGCGAGCGAGACCAGAAGTTGCAGATGTGAGCCCGGATGCGTGGGGTACCTTATTCTTGCATACATGTTGGTACGTTCTGCTGACCGCGGCCCAGGACCAAGGAAGCAAGCAGCATTGCCGTCTGCCGATGCCTTGTGTACTGTCGGATCCGTCATCGCGAACACCGGGGCCGTCTCGGCACGGCAGGCGAGGAATGACAATTGCCATTGGGACTCGACTGTATCGGGTAAGGAGCAGCCGGTTGTCTGGACGCGTCCCCGACTCCCCGTGTCTTGTCCGTGTCCTCTTCCGACGGACAAAGAAAGCAAAGACCTCTTTCCATGGTGCCGACCAAGGGGGAGACATCAGAGAGGGACTTGCCGTGTGGTGCCCGCGATCTAGACTCCGCGAGTGTGGGACCCTGACTCGAGCGGAGTTGAGGGAATGCCTGCGCTGGAGTCGATCCAAGTGGACGAAAACAGCATAGACGCCTTCGGGGACTTCTGAGCCCGGCGCCTTGAACACAACACTAGCCCCGGCGCCTGTGACGGGGCTCTGCCAAAATATTCTCCGCCCGCGACAGAGATTGTGCGACGAGTTATAAATGGGTGCATTGGGTGGGCTGTTGATTATGGCCCATGATCTGTGGTCTGTGGGCAGTGAGTGAGCAAGTGAGAATGTGAAAACCGACATTCCATCCCTTCTCTTTGCCTGGGTACACAAGGTATTTCACCGTCCGTCACCACAAAGTTTCCTCGCCCGGTCTACGCCTACTCTTCCGAGTATGCTCCGGCTCTGCGCGGCGGGCTCACCTATGCTGCGTGATCCTGCGCGTTTCTCACGAGGGCAATGTTAAGCCGCAATATTCTGTATCGCAAGATGATGAAGCTCTCGGGATTTGTCTAGTCATTGAGGATCTTGCTGGCGTCTCGGTCGCGTCGCAAAGGTCATTTTGGCGCGCCGGTCCAGGGCCTGGGATCACACGGTGGTCCAAACCCTCTGGCCTGGCGGCCACCCCAAATCTACAATATTTAGGGGTTCGGCGATTTCCTACGCAGTACACTTGTTCCGTCAATTGGAGTGGAGCCCGAAAAGTCGTTTAGTGAGCTGCGACTATGCTACGAATACGGGGCTGTCACAAGAATGGCTGCTGATGGGACGAAGGCCCAGCTGATTTTCCTGGTTTCCTCGCCTCTAAACCCATTAGAAATCGAGGGGGCATATCAGACGTTTCCAACGTCTTGGTGGACGACTAGGTGGACGGCTAGTTGAAGACGAGGGGCTCGGACTGTAGCAGAAGAAGCCACCGCCGGATTTGCCATGTAGAAACATCGTCGATCAACGGCCGTTGTGGGAGCCAACCCCTGAAGAGTGCGCCACCAAGAAACGGGGATGGATGCGACCCGAAAGATTCCATCTATCGCGCGATATTAACAGTCTCGCCTTGACTCTCACTCGGAAGACGAGTTTCCATGCGATGATATGGGTTGTAAATCCTGTTGCCGAGACGGCACGTGTCTCCTCAGTCCTGACAAAAAAGTGTCCGATGTTGAGCTTGTCCCTGTCACCCACCAGTGGTTCGGGGGCTAATCTTAGCGTTTTCCCCGCAAGTTCGACTTGTCAAACGAATCCCCAAGCTATGGCCTAAAGGTGCGCTGGCGCTGGCGCTGGCGCAGACACGAACGCTGAGGCTGGCTCATCCTGTCTCGAGTTTCCCATCCACAAGGGGCGAGCGAGACGCGGCGCAACGCGGAAGAGGAAGCAAGAAATGTTTTGGCGTAGACACAGTTGAGATGGCGGCAGCTTAGAAGGGGACGGACGGACATTGGTATACTGATGAACTCAATCTACCTCTGAGTGCGGGCAAGGAAGCTCATATCATCTCTTGGATCTCGGAGCATCGATCTCGGCAAGTATGGTTCTTGACACCAGGGGCGGAATTCCGATCGATGTGCCGAAATCCGTCAACGAGCCGTCACTCGCGTCGCGACGGAGCTCGATCATCGATGGGGCTTCTGTGCATCATCTCGGCAGAGATAGAGAGCATCCGTACTTGGTACCGCGTCTTGATAGTGATACGGTGTCAAGAGTCGTTGCGACGAGGTCCTTGGGAGGCCGGAGATTCGATCTTGGACACCCTGTTGGCTTCCATTTCGTTGAGGGTGGGTTTCCTGGAGAGCAGAGGGTCAGAATTCGCTTGGGGAGAGTAGCCTTGGGGATGAGGGATGGTCGGTGCTAACTGGAAAGGCACCTAGCGGCATCCGCTGCTTCGATATTGGAAATGGGATTTTCCCTTCGCTTGTGTCCCCCTGTCATCGGGCACCTCGAGAGTCGACGCCGCGAGGGACGACGGACGGACGGGCCACCCCTCCAAGTCGACTTTGTCGCAGCTGAGATCTGCCGGGGGCGGATTTACCAGGAGTGCCGAGCCAAACTCGAGACTGGGGGTCAGATGCCAGGCAAGCCAGGCTTCCAACGCGACCTCATTCGAGGTTTCCGTGCTGCTTTGGTGAGATCGAGCTCAGGCAAGGAAGTTAAGGGAAGGGGGGTAGATGAGAAGGGGTGGCCCAGCCCTCCAGGCAACCTTCGTTGGGTTCCTCCTGGCAAGCAGCTGCAGCATCCAGTTTGCCCTGCATCCCATCCCCTCTCCTTTTCCCCTCCACCCTTTACCCACCTCCCCCTCCGCCATGTCACTCACCACAGTGCTGCTCCCCCCGCCCTGTTTATACATAAGGCCAGTGGCCCACTCATTCCCTTCTCCTTGCTTCACAGAATTTCCAGAGGGCTGGAGCACCGGGAGACCCCTGGAGAGCTCACAGGCGATTACTGTGTAGATGGCAGGGGAGGTGAGGGCTTGTTCTTTTTCCCTCCTGGCCATCCCTCGCTTAATTGTGACAGCCTGCGACCCTGTCTTACTTCTGACTGGGGCGGCGATGACTACCTTACCTTGTGTGCTTGCCACCCGCATCCTCCAAGCTAATTTGCACCGCGCGGTAGTGGATACACTGTACCAAAGATGCCTCCCAAAAGACGCATGCGGAGTCGAGAATCGGAGGGGGCGGACACGGGGCAGTAGCAGTGGCACGTATGAATCACACATGCCTCGGTGAAGTGGAAGCAAAAGTGCGGTGTCCTTATGTCGAGGTGGGCCTTTGAACATGGAAGCATCCTGTGGAAATTGGCTGGAAGCGACTTCTGTCGATTAACAGCGGCGATGGCGACGGCGACGGTAACGGTGGACGGAGGACCGTGGCACGGCCTCGACCGGAAGTGGCCGCTTGGATGCGGTCGCGCCTGACCACAGCTTTTCGGTGAGTTCGCTCTACCTAAATCAAGGTGCACTTCCACGGGCATGTAGCCGTCCGCGTCTGATTGGCCGAGGTATTCGTCTTGTAGCTGAGGCAGAAGTGGCAGCCTGGCAGGCGCCTCAACTCGGCACGTTCCTGCCAACTGCACACAACACCAGGTACCTTACCTTACCGATATACTGTGTACGTACCTTCCGATACGGAAAGAAACTTACATACATCTGCAATATTAGATTGCCCGATCGCCGCAGACACTGTTCACACTTTAGACTGTCAGTTTGTGCAATAGCGGAGAAGGAGTGCTTCCAGTCGTCGGGTCTTCACGATTCCTTCTATTCTTCTTCGCCTTCCACCGGTGGCGGGACCTCGGGGAAATCCCGCAGTGACATTTGCATGTTGCGTGCCCGCCGCGCCCGCTTCGCCCCTCGCCCAATGGAATATCCATCCTCCGCGAGCCCTTCTCCTTGCAAATCAACAACTTAACCGCCACCTACCATCGCAATGCCTGTGCCCTGCCCGTCTCCAACGCTCCTTGTCTCTGGGTCACCGTCTGCGTGCCTGGCCTTCGACTTCGAACCCCCCCCGCCCCCCTGGTCGCTCGGGTTCTCACTTCTCTCACCGCTCACTTCACGGCCGAGTCGGTCGGTATCCGATACGAATTTGACGGGCCCTGGTCCTGCACCCAATCGAATGCATCACAAATTCATCACAACACAATTGCCGCCGTTATCGCCGACGTCGCCGTTGGCTGCCGTTGTCGCCAGGCTCACCAATAAGGCAAGCTTCTTCTCTATTGATGGCCTGCGCACTGCCTTCAGTGCTCACAGACCGACTGTCCAATGCTTCGGCATGTCGAGACAGCCTACCTAGCCTTAATACCAATGTGGCCAGTGACTTCTTTACATGGGCCGGCGCCAGCGCCAGGCCAGGAACTGACACCAACGTGCTTGTTGGGGCTACAGCGTGCTCGAAGAGCTCAGGTCCCCCAATCCCCAATCTACCTACAGCTTTTCGAGAACGAACTAGGCAAATCCCGACACCCTGGTTTGGGGGTTCACCAAGAAACGCAGCCCGCTGCTAGAGTGATCTGTCGCGAAGGTTAGGGCGTCGACAGATCTCAAGCGACCCAAACCGCTGGGATTCGACTAAGCAAGCGTTAATACCCCGGAGGGGCACAGTGTCTGCTTCTTCTCCAAACTTGTTGGTCGCCTACGCGAAGGAACGGGAACCAGACCAAACCAGACCAGACCAACACCCGTTTCCTCTCGCCCTTGACCTCGTACCTACATACATGTCCCTAGTGTACACACAAACCCATACTCCGTACGGATACTCAACGCCAATCCATTCTTGGGACGACTACCAAACATGCTAGCGGCGATGTATGCATGCTTATACGTTTGTTCCAACGACAAGCCGCCCGCTGGTCACTATCACTACGCCGCCCGTTAGTCACCACCACCGGGAAGAGACTCCCTAACCTAGTGGACATCAGGAGGACAGCCGCCCCGATTCGAATCCAGCATGCAACACGGCAACATTTTGCATTTAGGCGCGCGACTCGGGCCGCGCACCTGTACGCAAATGCAACTGTCACGGAATCCAACCAGCTGCAACCAGCCAAAGCAGCACACCACCGCGCAAACCGAATAGCCGTTCCTATCACCACCTCATACATTTCGCCCAACCAGCAAGCTCGACAGCAGCAAGCGCCCATCAGCCCACAGCCACACTATCTCCCCTGACCCGTCCAAGCCATTTATCCTCGGATAGTCACCGTCATGAACCCACAGTGTCGCCATCATTCTTTGCATCATATTAATTCGAGCGTTTCCTCAAAGCTTCATCTTGACGACCTACCGCAATCTCGCCGATATTTTGCCCAACAAAGCCCTGTAAGCGACATCAATTTGATTCCGTCCCTTTGCACTCCACGCCAGGTTCAAACCGGCCCATAGTTCAACTCTCGTCCAAAAGAGGCACTGCTCCATTTTCGGCGTCTTATTAGCGCTATTGGACGAAAGAGATAGCAGGCAGAGTCCGCTCACATCCAAATATGCACAGTATGGCCACGCAGAGAGTAAGGATGATACCAAGCGACATTTCGACAGGATAGGCCCGTTTTGGGTCGCGGATCCCAGAGGAACACGAGAAGCCGGAACGAGGTCGCGCGGATACCTCGGGACGACAAGCAGCAGGACAAGGTCATCAGACCCAAAGTTTCTGACCGCATTATCCATGCCGTGATTCCATTGCCTGAAGCATGCAGTACCTCAGCAACAACAGCCACTCGCTGGTCTATTCTGCTCCTCCTCCCTTGGCTGCCATCCATGTCGGTCGCTGCTGGTTGGCCATCTCACTGCCGCTCTTCGTCGTCGTCGAATCTGTCTGGACAGCTGCAAGTCAATACCCCCTGAGCTTGCCTTGGCCCTGACACGGCTGGAGTCTTGTCATGCCACAGCGGACGACCGAATAGTAGGCCAGACTGGGTTGTGGAGCAAGAATCCAGTCAACGAAGCCTCTCTGATTTTGAGGCCTGTCTACCCCTCCTCACAAGGCCAGGGATTCTGCTCGCACGTCCCTCGACAAGCTCAAATACCACCTCAGCGAGGCACTCCACGTGCAGACTAAAACTTTGTACGCCCCCGATGTCTGCACTCTGGCCGATACGGCCTCACGTGGAAGTACCCACTGATGTGCAGACCATGCCGTTCAGAGCACGACAGTCCTACCGCCTAACCCACGCCATTATAGGACAATGGCTTGACCGTGTGCAACTATCGTATGAGCACCTACGAACCGCCTTGCCTGGAGGAGCCCATGTCAGCCATCGAGAGCTGTCGCATATCTTCATGGATGGTGTTGCACAAATTGCTGGCCTACTTGATTGGAATTGTGCTGGCAACAACTTACTGGTCAATTGTCTCTGGTGCTGTTGGCGAATAGCGTGAGCATCGTCACGAGGCACTAAGAAGAGACGGGAGATGGCCCCGGACCAAGGGCAGCTGGACAAGATTGTGTTCGTGCTAACCTCATAGCCGCAACGTAATATCGCGTGGTACCTCGATTTACCTCCCCGTCTTAATCGCGGATGGCAGCGACTCGAAGCGGCATTTCATTCAATGTCCGTCTTGGTCGCAACTGCATGCCATCCTCTTCATTTACCTTCTTATTATCCCCTGCCTGGTCCTGTAAGACTCCTCTCTGTCGACAAGCTTGTGCCCTCTTCTGATCCCTCGTCGCGCGACTTCCCAGCAAATGTCGGAAGCATACCTCGGCAGCAAGGATTTCGCTTCATCAAACAGGCCCACCGATGGTCAGAACGGGGTCACTTTCGGCTGTTCTTTGCATTTCGGGAGGCCTTCGCTTGTGTCATTTGATGCCCAAGCAAGAGGTGGGATTTTGAGTTTTTCGTGAGGCTGGAACCAATCTCGCAGCGTGCAGACACGTCTGCACAGGGCGAATGTCTTACTCACACCACCTTCGTGCCTCTTTCTGGCTGCGGAACGAGAGGTTGCTAATTCGGTCGAATACGGGTGGATCTTTTGGCTATTACTCGGATTCGAACAATTCACAGGCGGTTGAATGCTGCCCACCGAAGCTCTCAGCTTTCGCCCTCGGCCGTCTTCTCCCAACCGATGTCTGGCCAGCTACACAGGTCATTCTTGTTTGAATCCATCTCGCAGCACGGGAGGGAAGGTGTGCACGGCCTCGTCCAATGGTGATGCGATGCCACCGCAATTCGAATGGGAGAGCCATGCAGCATGCCAAGTCCATCGCAGTCTGCATAGCGCTGCTCTCGAAAGAACAGGTCCCGTGCACCAAGGGATCAATTGATGGATATGGATCACCGTAATGAGCTGGTGCCAGCACCCTTTCCGGCAAGGCCAGGAAGCAAGTTTCATGGCTTGTCTGAGACATATGTTCCTGAGGACCTGACTACCTCTCGCCAACGCTTCGAGGCTTTTGCAGCTAGGGCAGAAGGGACGGACGCCTCAAGTGCCGCTAATGATGATGGAATCATTGCCAAGGTTCAGGAACCAAACCGGAAAGGCGCCTCTTTCGAGCTATTCGGCCGCCGACAATGATCCCCAGTTGATGAGCTGCTCTGGCCGATACGTCTCACATGCCGCTTGAAATTCCGCAAGGCCAGAACATCAGGGACATTATGCAACAATGGCATATGGCACCCCTGGTGAATGAAGTCATGAGGCCACCAAGCGGTCAGTCCCCCTCGGAGGTGTCGTCGACTTCCTGGCAGGTCCCGATGGTGTCAAGCAGAGTGCCGCCAATTTCAAGCCCCCAACGCGCAAGGATGCTTCATTTCCCTGGTCAGACTAGGGTGGGGGTGGGATGCGCTGGCTCAGGATACAGTGAATAAGTTATCGATATTGGCACTGTGATTGAAATCGGTACGAGCTGCATGTCCTTAGGTAACACTCATGGATAGAGTGCAACCTGGATGCTGGGAAAACGGCTTATTTCGAGTATCACACATCCGCAGCGGCAAGTGAGGACGGTCAGAAGCGGTGCCCGGACCACGGCCAAGGAGACATGCGCATGTGGACAGGAAGCAGGCCATCAAAGCCGTTGCCGCATGCCTCTCTGGTCGGATCAGGGCGAGTTAGCGGTGAAGGGACGAAAGAGGAGAGCGTGGGAAGGCCGTGCATACCCGCTAGAGCCGGACGGGTGAGACGTCTGCCCTACGGGAGAGAGAGAGGGAACGAAGCGGAAGATTGAAAAAAAAAAAAAAAAAAAACAAACGGGGCCCGACAGAAGGAAACAAAAAAAAAAACCCAAAACAAAAACACCCCCCCCCCGGCCCGCCCCCCGGGGGGGGGGGGGGGGAAGGAAGGGGAAAACTAAAAAAAAAAAAAAAAAAAAAAAAACGGTTCCCAGCTCTAGGCAGCATATCGAAGCACCTATCACAATGGCTCCGCTGCTTACGCCGCGCCTATCAGCATCCGTGTGTATACGGGAACAGTCGAGGTCGGACGTGCCAGATTCCGAGAAACACGGCCGGCAGCGGAGCCCCCAAGTGGAGGTACGAGGCGAGGAGGCGAAAAGACGCTCAGTCGACCGGCGGGAGCAGGAGTGGGAAAGTCGATTTTCCCATCTCCCCCCCAGTTGCCGTGGGCCAATTTTCCTCGCAATGGTTCACATGGACATGAAGATCGTCCTCCTGCCTCGGATCCACTGCTTCAGCTGTCCGCTACATACCGGATACCTAGTACCTGATAATCTTCATCACGGATCCAGACAGGGCTTACACACGATGCGCATATCATGTGTCCACCCCAGACAGACGTTGATACTCGATAGTCTCTCAGGCAAGGCGGCCCTCGACACTCGGCTATCCTCATTGGGCCATTCCGCCTCGTTCGCGATGCATGCTTGCGCACTGAGGTTCCATTTTGTGATGTATCATCGCGCGAATTCCACGAGGGGAGCAGATTCCTTTCCGCTATCCGGCCTGGTCTAGGCGAAAGGGCCATCGAGGACCGCACCCCACAACCCAGTTCTCCCTTGCAGCCGACGGTGCTGTCCTCGCTGCAAAACGTCCCATGCACAACATGGAGAAACTGACACTGGACGCTCCAGCTGTTACCTGACGCGTGCGGCGATTGCACCACAATTATACACCACTTACGGCAGCTAACTAGTTCAGCGATCCCCCGCGATAGTCGAACTTCTTTGGTGAGCCTGCCATGTAGAGGATGCATCGTACTGGAGGCGCGGCCAATATTCTAAGTCGTTACGAAAACAGCCTTTGTTGTATCGCGGGGAGGCCTGAGTAAACTCCAATCGATGCGATTCCCACAGCATGCATGATATGAGCACCAACATCCTCCAGCCTCAACAGCATTTCTTTCACTGTCAATGATTGCCTCACTGCCGTAACTGGCCTTCCTGTGGATTTTCTTCTGCATCGACACCTCCATCACCTCGGTGCCTGACTCGCGGCCTTTTAGCAGTGGCTTGGAAGCGCGCTCATCTCACGCTTGACCGGGGATTTTTGCCCTGCCGATCGGCTGGTTTCTTTGCCTGTCACTGATCGACCCGAAGACGCTCCCTGAGCGCGAAAGAGCGAGCTACGAGCAATGATGATCACTGAAGAAACTTGCAGCTCCGCCATAAGCATCGAAAACCGAGTCTGAAAGAGCATCAATCGAAGATCGGTTGCGCAGTACCGTAGTATCAAACAAGCCAAGTAATCATTCAGCCGACTAACCACATTCCCGGGTGAGCTGGATTGTTTCTGCGTCTAGCGTATGGAGGGCAACCGAGAAACCAAGCACGACGTGTTCCGAGTATCAAGGGCGCATTCTGTGTGCTGTGGCCATCCGCTTTTGGGCCATGTCCAATCAAATGCGGCAATTCATGCTCAACTGCATGGCACATGATGAGCTCCAGCTGCGGGCAGGTTGACGGCCTAGTTGCATTGGTGTCGGCTTAGATCGGCCTCGCTACTCAATCCGCGAAATCTGCCTGTGAAGTTGCGGCATGCTTTAGGACTTTGATTTGAGCCTCAGCATACGTACCAACCTCGCGTTTACAGTCTCTAAAAGAAAAGACTACACGTACGTGCCGCCTTTTCCGAAGAAAGGGCATACTTGGGTCAAAGCTGCATTTCCACTTCCGGCTTGACCAGAACTCTGTCCGTGGCTTAGACATCCTGTTCCCTCTGGCATCTCTCTAAGCCTCGATGTGCCAGACCAGGGCCCCTCAAACTAACCGCAGCAATGAAAGATGAGAGGGGCTTGGGCAGTTGAAACCTGCTCTCGCCAGGGCTCTCGCTGGCGAAGAGACGTGGTCGCGTTTCCCATTGTCGATGATTTGCATTCGCCAATACCTGACAAGGTCCGGCTAGTCCAGAGAGTCCAGAGTGTATGCGCGGCAATTTTTCCTGCGGTCACCCTGCGAGCCAACGCAAATCATGGTTCTCGAGAGATGCTCATGATCCCCGGATCACCAGTCGAAAGAGCATCGATAATGCTTGTGCTGGGTGACCTCGAATGAGCTTTCTTCCTACAACCGCGCGTACCTTTGCGAAGAACTGTACCACCGTGAGTCGAACTCAAGAAGAAACATCGGATGATACCACTCCATGTATGCCCAACCTTGCTCTCCTTTGCATTTGGTTTTCAGATCCGAGTTCATGGGTGCTTCCCCTGGCAGGATGATGGCCACTGTCGCGGCGAAAGCTTCATCCAGACGATGTCCACCCCCGAGTGGAGAAACTTTTATCGACGGCTAATGACCAACACACAGAACGCGACACGGGTCAAATACGAGCTTTGAGCTTATGCCCGTTGAAACCGCCTGGATGTTTACGAAGCTAGTTATTCATCCCAACAAGAGGTCGATCTTGTCAGTGAACGTTGTCCGTGCGAGCGTGTAATCTATCAGTCGGCAAGTTGCATTCGTCCCGGCAACCAGCCTACGGCTGTCTTTGGTTCTGGTGCAACGGCTGGGGCTGCCGGATAGCACCGAAACTTCTTCAAGTGGTCAACCTACCTAGCACTGGACCAGTGGCATCCGAATCGCATGGCCAGACAGTGTAGAGATCCGAATGCCGCCGCTACCCATAGTGCCGCCAGGGGGTTCAAAAAGCTTGGGAAACGAGGCGACGATACAGTAGGTATCCGAAAACACGGCCATAGTAGCAGGCTACATTGGTGACATCTTCACCCCACTACTATTGCATCCTGGCTTGATTCTCAGCACTAAAGCTGCTTTACAATAGCTCCCGCGGATAAAGGCAACACCATCGTACTTGAACAACGAGGGCCTGCCACCCAGTTGGCGGTCTTCTTTGTCCTCGACGATCTCTAGAAAGGATAGTGACGGATGAGTACTCTACCATGCTATCCGCGGTGCCAAAGCCCTCGCTAGTTGCGATGCAAGAAACACACGATTGGAAAGCCCGATAGTGTACGCCAGAGAAGTTGCAGCGACCGGTGCTTAAGCCGAGTGTGTGATGCGATTAGCATCAACCCCTTCATCACTAGCAGGCCGTCACTAGTTCTCACAATTACATTCCTATTGGATTACAGTTCTTCATCTTGCTATAGGTACTCCTCCTCCTCAGTCTTCCCAACCGGCTTGACGCCGGTAGGGAATCACCCGCGCTAGGGGGATGGAGAGATGCTTCCCGACCTCGAAGCCTCGAAAGACTATGACAGGCACCAACGAGATTACTGGCGTCCTTGATGGCCGTTATCCCATGTGCTTTGAATCATGAATGATGTTATACTATCCGTACTTTGCTGAGTTACTAATAACCAAGTACTATCCACTGTCGGGAGAGCAACGCCGGGACAGGGGAGACAATTCTCATCGTTGGATAGCAAAGATGGCATCGAGAACGATACTGAGGTAGAAGTTACTGATCCATCGGTAAGGCACTCTGGTTCACGATCCGGGGCTAAGCCGCGATATGCGCTCATTCAAAAGGCGGCGGTGATGATATCGAATCGTACGAGTCGCGCTTGAATGTCGTTGAAAAAGGGGTTTTGGGTTGCATATTCCCGGGTGGGCCTCGCGCGACCGGGGCTACGTCGATCCTTGTGAACATCATCCGTCGACCAGGACACCACGTTGTTTATTGCTGCTGTCTCGCCGCCTTCTGAGCCCCAAGCACCTGGACCCGGGTCGTACGGGAATTCGATTGGGGAGCCTTGCTTTTCTCCGAGCTTTCGTGCGCACCAAGGTGCACAAAGAATAACGCCAGCTGGGAGGTGACATGGTGCGACAATAGTCGACCCTTTCACTTGGGACGGCATCGGGTAGGTACCTGGCTGGGAAGTGGGCAAACGAGGGAGGGGGAAGCTAAGCCTTGGAGGTAAAACGGACACTCCCTTTTCTCTTGTCTTGAAGCCGCGCCTTTTCGGGAAGAGCTTGGAAACTGTAAACATCGGATTGTGGCAGAAGCTCGAGGCACAGCGAAACAAAGAAGAAGAAAAAAAAAAAGGCGCACGACAGTGTCCCGAGACTGCGGTCGTAGAATTCCCTCTGGGGGGACGGGGAAGCTTCCATGCCGCGTATGCAGGTCGAGCAAAACTCATCCGAACGAGTCGGGTTTTGTAACTTCACGACTCCGCTTTCCCTTCAAAGATGAGAAGATGACGCAAGCCTCGCCCTCAGCCTCTTGTCGCGGGACGTCTGGAGGCATTGCTCCTCGTCTCAATGTCGGGATAAATGGCAATGGGGCCAGGACCAACCAAACACGCGCGTCGGCTCGGGTTCCATCTGGTATCTGGTACCCCGACTCCCTGCTCCCTCCTTGCAAGTCGCGACTTTTTGCAAAGATAGCATAGCTATCCGTATCACTATGTAAAATGAAAATGTCCCCGACAGAGTTTGGGTACACAGCGCGCCACATACGTCGACCCGGCCTCTTTTCAGTTAGCGATTCTTCAGCATCGGTTGACGGCTCGCTCTGTTTCTCGCCATTGCGGCCCACGGCAGACTAGCTGAAGCTCTCCCGCTCGCAGAAGTCACGGTGCGTGCTCGCTGGCTCCTCCCAGCTGTACAAGATACATTCACATCCAAAGTTGCCATCATGCCTCATCGGGCCTAGACACATGGAAGCACTTGATTTTTTGGCGCGCCAGTCAAAGGGTTCAAAAACACAAGCCCTGCCTGGTTTCGAATGCAACGATAAATACACCTTGAGACAAGAGGCACAAACACCTGGCAAGGATGAATACGAATCGAACGTGGGTATGGTATTCAACCTTGACCACGATCTTTTCACTCATCCCTACAGGCTCTCAACAGAGTCTTACGTATGCGTAATCTACCCACCAAGGGGTCTCAGACCGCCCAAGGCCTTCATCTCCCCTGTATCCAATCATCATGGCAGGTCTAAGACATCACGCCGAAATAAACTTTCTCACCTGTGGCGCTTTCTCCCTTTCGCCTTACTCGACAACGTCCGTAACGATACCTATTTGGTATTTGGACGAAGAGATGGGCACATTTGCACAGGCACAGGATGGCTATCGTAACAACTCGGATCCCACACACACACACACACACACACACACGGACGCTTGTTCATCGCCGAACGCCCCCCCTCCCACCTCCCACCTCCCACCTCCCCTTCCTCTGCCACTCCCTTCCCCAGCGGGATGCCCGAGCACACTCTGAAAGAGAGAGAGACAGACAGGGGAAGATGGAGATGGGAATGGAGAGAGTCACCTACGGCCCCCAAAAGATTGGCGTCTTTCACACTCGTTCCGCGCCTCACGAGCGCTTCTCTTTGTTCCGCCTTTTCGCCCCCGGCCCACTCTCTCAAACATCTCATGCGGAGGGAGCGTCTCTATCCGCAACCACGGAATACACTCCTTCCAACAGCATAAGCAGCCTGCAGGACCTCCTCATCCCACTGACTCGAGGAGAAGCCATCCTTGGGACCTGTCTCTTTGGGACATTGGCAAATTGGGAACACCGTAACCTCCTTACCCCTTCTGCTCCTTCAGTGTCTGTTCTCACCGCAGAAACCCATCCATGCCTGTTTTAAGACGGCACATTCGTTCATCCAAACACGGCAACAGCGGACAGGAGACAAGCCACTCTGCCAATGCAATAAAACCAACGAGACGTGACAAACCCTGCTTCTCAGACACACGGCCTGTGGTAGAGCCCACCACACCTGCCAGGTGAAGGGTGGATTGAGAGGCATCGAGGCTTGTCCAGACCCAGGCTCTACTTTGGATGCGGTAGACCCAGACACACCCCGAGCATCCTCTCTCTCCGTGGCGCTGCTTTCTACCCCTTCTCGGCCTAATACACGGGATCTTGGGTAATTAACCCGAAAATTCTCAAGCACGTTTCCTCCAACAGCGCATGTAGTGGCGCATTTCAATGATTCGTGCCAGCCCGTGCTACTGCATCTCCGTCTTGTGGGGTCACGTCGTTTCCCTCTAGAAAGCCTTCAAGAGGCTCTGTCGGTCTTGATTTCCTTGTGGTCTGTTCTTCAGTACGGTGGCGGATGAGGGACGGCGGCGGGAGCGATGTATTCGTAGGGTCAACGAAGTGACCGGAGAGAGAGAGAGAGAGATGGGCTATCCGGGGCAGGGTTCCCTTCTCGGCCCCCCTTCACTCCCTTGCCCATTGGTACCTCCCATCCTCATCCCATGCTTGCCATGGTCTACCTATGTGCTGCCTTCGGTACCTCCTTACGTTTCTGTCCCCCCTCCCCCCGCTCCCCTTTCCCCGCCGCGCTAGGTTCGGAGATCTTTTTCGTCGATGCCATCCGAGGACACCCGGTGGCAGTGCGGACAAGACGCTGATCTTCTCTTTGACTTGCTCTCTATCTACTGTTATTTTCTCCGTGCAATTCCCTCATCTGATACGCTTGCGTATGGCGTATCGGATGCGACGACTGGGAGAGCGGAGTGTTAAAGGATGGAGAAGGAAAGGGCTGTTGTTCCCAATGGGTAAGATTTGCCTTGCCTTGTCGGGTACTTGACCGTCCCTTCGCGCCCCCTCCTTGTGACATTGCGCACGTTCGTATCAAAATTGGTAATCTTTGGAATCAACTCCAGTTACGGGAGGCGCGGGAGGGGGGAGTTGGATGAGTTTGAAGCGGAGAAAGAGAAAAGACGCATTGCGTACTTGGTGGGGGGTTGGTTGTTTGCAAGCCTCCCGAGTCCTCGAGTCCTCTCAGTTGGATTATTCAGGGGGTGTAAGAAGGAGCAACATGACAAATTGTTCCATACCGTCAGTCGTCGGCATTTTGGCCGTCGTGCCTCATCCGCCTCCCGCTCTTTGACATTTGCCCTGTCAAGTAGCTTCCATCGTCGTTTGGGCACAGTTGGCGGCCTTCACTTCCGGAGTCGACTCCGTGATAGGTCAACGTCATAGGATGACAGGTTCGCTGGCGAGACCTACAAACGGCGGTACTATCTCCTTCCCCCAAGAATGTGCTCGACAGATACTGAACTTTGTTCGTCTCATACCAAAATTCCTTCGTTTCTCCTTTGATGGCTGGCATTTCCCCCGGGTCCCCTTCCAACGCTCACGCCGTCGGCCGATGACTGGTGCTGGTGCTGGTGCTGGTGTTGGTGTTGGTGTTGGCGCTGGATGTTGGGCGTCTTTCTGGCGTGGGCTTTCCCACACGGGCAAGTAGCACTCAAAGACACCCCCAGCCCAGGGTGTTTCTGGCTTGTGATGGATTGTCCGTCCCTTGCCCTTCTAGTGCGTTGATTTGGTATGGGAGACGTGTCTAGCGGACGGTTGTAGCGTTTCTGTGCCCTTTTGGGTCTTTCATGTTGGCAAATGGCGCATATTGTCCTAGCGGGCGCCCCCTTGATTTTTCGAGACGGCGTCGTTTGGTGGATTTGGGTTTCTCTAGGTATTGATGTCTCTTTTCCTCTCTCTCAATCCCTCTCCATGGGACTGGTTGCCTTACTACATACCCCGGCTAGTCGAGGCCAGATCCAGGGCGTGTGGATTGCTCTCTTCTCTAGCTTCGTTGCTCCTACGGGTGTGATGGAGAAGGAAAAGAGGCACACCGGTAGGTGAGAGGGAGGAAGAGCGCTTGATTAGTTCGGTATGGGGTCGGAGGATGGAAGGCAGGCCTAGGGAGGTACACGAGCCAGCCTCCAAAATCACCGGCGTCATGCGGTAAGACTGGCGGAGAAACAAAATGAGGACCACGATTGACAATCAGGGCAAAGAACGAAAGGAAAAGGGGGGGGGCGTGGCAAGTGGAAAGGATTACTGTGCAGTAGGGGGAAAGGCAAAATTGTCGCGACATCATCTCTCTCTCTCTGTCTGTTTGTCTCCGTCTCCACGATACATGGCTTGCTTCCTCGCGACACGAATCAGAGCAACGAGCGATGGACATGACGCGCCTTAGGCCTCATGCGCGACAGAGCCAGGAGGAAAGAAAAAGCCCATACGCGCGATTTGCCAAGCTAGTTCACTGTCCGACGTCCTCAAGTTTTCCCGCCTCTCCGCCGGTCTTGGTGTTCCCGGTGCTATGACATTCTCGCTCGCTGAGCTCGACCTCCTGCGGGCTTGTCATCTGGTTTCTTCATGGCTTGGGGGCCGTGAACCCGAGATAAGTCTTGCGCAGAGATAGGGAAAGAGGGAAGGGGTGCTAGCTAGTGAAGGGGGGTGTGGGTGTGTCTATGAAAAGGATGAAGTGACGGGTAAAGGATGAAGCTGTTGTGGGCATCACGGACTGGGGAGAGGGTCAGTTCTCGGCGCGTGAGGACGTGCCGTGTCGAACACGTAGCCCAGCCAGTCAGTCACCGACCTGACTTTGAGGGTTTTCGCGCCCGGCCACCTGACTGACGATGAACAGTGCTGGCACTGGCGCTGGTGCTGATACATGCAGGCCCGGTCTGGTCTCGAAAAATAACAGTAGCTGCCGCAGTCCGGTCTTGGTCTTTGCTGTTCCCGCAGCCTGCGGGCCTGGGTTGGGCCTGGGGCTGGCTCTTGTCAGATGGTTCCTTCGGGCTGAACTGATACCCGTGATGGATTGTCATGGCTGGGGGAAGGGAGGAAGGGAGGAAGTAGGAAGTGTCCCTTTCTCTTCATTTTGCTCGTGCGCTTGCATGCTCTAGCCCGGATGATCTCGCTCGAAGACACGAAGAGGCCACTTGAAGGAGCGTGCATGCCAGGTTTGATCATCTGATTTTGGGTTTTCGCGATGGCTAACGACGAGCAAGGGGCTGGCTGATGGGTGGATGTCCGGAATGGAGGCAACGGCAGCAGCACTGCAGGACCCGCTGCAGCTGCCTGTTTGGACTGCCGGGTCACATCACAGGCACGAAGCAAGTTATTGATGCGAGAGAGACTTTCGTCCTTGCTTTCGTGGACTGGGGGCCTAGGTTAGCGATTTGGCCGCGTGCCATGAGAGGAGATTGCCCCTTTGCTCGCTCGTTCGCGCCGTTGGTGGACGATGTTCGTTTTGGGACGTACTACGTCGACAGTTGAACCCCCTTGTCTGGTGCCCTGCTCACTACATGCCTGTGTGATGGCGTATTATTTCTTTTCACGAGAATTCCCCTTAGCGGCCGTTTGTCGGTATGTCTTGCGGTGATAAGAGGCCTGTCCTGTATGTGAGAAAGGTTAATATGAGAGTCAAACAGGTATTGCAGAGTGGATAGGGGCCATGGGAGATGAAGGCTTTGTAGATCTGGCGTTCTATGTGGATGCGGGTATGTAATGTGATGTGATGTGTGCTTGCTTGCATTCGGTCCCTCAACGAGTTCGACTTGCGAAGGCGTACAGCAGCGATAGTTCGAAAAGAGAGTTTGAAGAAGGCAGGGTGGAATGTCCAATGAATGCGAATTCGTACCTGGTTATCAACGCGAAGAACGAGCTACGCAGATGAAGATCGAACCATTGTTTGCTTCCGCGGTATCTCGTGTCGTCCCCCGCGAGGAGGCCGCCGCCCGCCTCTCTCTCGAACCCACATGGGTGTGCGCGATCCGGTCCGCCGTTCGTCGAGACGAAGATGATGTTTGTTTGGATCTGTGTGGGCTAGATTTGTTACTTTGAACGGGGTTGATTCGATGTAGGAGACGATGTAGAGAGGTAGGGTAGGTGGCGTTTAGACGATTGAGCCGCTGATCGAGCCGTTCAAATGTCCGTCATTTTGAGATCGCGAAGCTATCCAAGGGCCGCCGCCAGTCACGCCCTCCGCTCTCGTCTACCGACGATTTGTTCTGGTGCGAAGCTACCACTTTCCCCCGTAGTTTAGGAGCGTGGCACGCCGGTCATCTTTTCTACGCTTGCGAACGTTTTTGTTTTTGGTTTTGACGGCGTGAGATGTCGAGCATGAAGAGTATGGATGGCGTTGGCTATGGACCTGCAAGCTTGGTATAAGGGATAAAAACCTGGAGTAGAAGACCATTGGTGACATGGATAGAGATTATCTGCCTTTGCGCCATTGCGTTGTATCGAACGCCTGCGAACCAGCATGTTCGAGTCGAAAAGAATGCGAGGCACGAGATTCAGTGGCTTTGAGAAGTTATGAGATACCTTACAGTCTTCCCAACGCTTGTTGTGATCTCCTCATTCGGTTGATGATGATTTAAGGAGTCGTAAGGCTGGTCTCTCAGGCTGGACGCGAACGCTGTTATTTAGATTTTCGACCCGGCTTTGAACGCTCAGACGCAAGGCCATAAGGTTCTTTTGACTATCCAGGTCACTTGCGATGGTGAGAAATGCCACAACCATAGATGAATTTGACCGCTTGAATATCAGATACAATTGTATGCCTCGACCAGAAAGGGGAGAGAGACACGCATTCAAGTGAGTGATAATGCAAAGATTAAAGCTTCCCATCAATGCTATTTTCTGACATACTTCTCGTCCTCATTATTGTTCTCTTTCTGGAAAGAAGGCATGCGGCAGTCCAGAAGTTCCACGTTCATGACTATCGGCGCTTCGGCTGTTGGATTTGATGTTCTGCCCCTGAATACAGGCGTTCTCAAGATATTGCCAAGTGTTTTCCAGGAGGGTGCCAAGTGGTGACAAGATCATCTACTGCTCAATAAATCCTGTTAACTTCCTCCTATCGCTATAATCACTACTATAGTTGCTCTTCTTGAATGACTTCCTCTTGGTATGTTCTCTCTGTGGACACACGTTCAGTAGTGATGAAAAACGGAATTTCGATGGATCAGCGACGGGTTTAGTTTGTCACCTATTTGTGTGCTGTTGTTTTTGTAACGTGATAATATAATGTTCTAACTTATTCTCTCGCTCTTGACTTTGGCCTCGACCGTTGCCGAAGGCGAAAACAAGCCAACTTGCGAGTGATGAGAGCGGAATGAGATGAGACTGGGCTAGGAAATCAATCCATGGGACAATTCCCAAATCATTTGGGCGGAGGAAACAAGGGTAAAACGCAGGAATTGAGCAGACCTTGTATCGTCTTGACATGACTGGCGCTTGCCATGATTCAGAGAAGGACATCTACTAAAAGCTCCTGTTGAACTTGCTAGCCATTGAAGGCCCTATCCAGGGGCAAAACGAGAAGCCTGCAGAGGCAGTAAATGATACGCAGGGGTCCCCTAAACCCGCTGAAGTCGCAAGCGTTCTGCTACATCTCCGTCGAAGTGACAGCCAGGCTTCTACCAGCATGGAGCCATTGAAGAGCCTGGCTGAGTACGTACAGGAGGTAAGAGAAAGGGAACCTTTACTACTATCCATATTATCTTGATACTCTCTTTAGATGTTGCTCTTCTCGATTACCGAGGAGAGAGAGGGCATGAGTATACTGATATCAGGGGATGCGGTGGAGAAAAGCGAAGGACTCCAGCGGGTATTTTTGTTTCTTCCTCGCCGGTGCTACCTTCTAGTAAACGACAAAGAAGTATTAAAATTCAGTGTGCTCCCTCTCTGATGAGCTCAAGACTGTAGCTATCAGTCTTTGTTCTAGATAGCCGGAATCTCGAAGCCTGTAGTCGCTTTGAAAACAATTCACTCACGGTTCAGGAGCTATCGGATCGTTGGTTGACGTAGGTTAGGGGGGTTAAGGGGGGGAAAAGACCTGGTCCTGAAGCTTATAGAAAAGCCCGCATGCTTTGATTGAATCGCTGCCTCGAATACTTAAATCGCAATTGCGCCTTTGGGGTATGACTTGGAGCTCTTTAACTTACATGTAGTAAAGCAATCGAGTGACGGTAGACGAGCGTTAAGATGTCGCCTACGGAATCAATGACCTCTCCGTTGCTGCAATGTATTCCTTCTTGGTGGAATATGATTCCTATTTTCATGTAGAGCTTTAGATCGATTAAGAAAGGCGCCTGTGGCTGGAAGTTGAAAGCTGGGCATTTCATCACCGAAAGGCCAGGAATGGTTCTCGCACTTATATTGAGGGCTCATCGTACTTTTCATCGTTTTTAAACTAAACTAGGATGAAGTCGAAGTCATTATTTGTGGTGTTCGTGTTGTGAATATCTGGTTGATATACGGTAAGAACGAAAAACGTTGTGACGATGTATTGGACCTGAGCACACTCTCTATACCATACCAGACTCCTATTACCCTATCATGAAACTACATAACGCTTTTACTCTCGCATCTCCCAATATCAGACGTGTAAGAAGACGTCGCTATCGAGTCCTCTGCCAGCAGCGGGGTCCCATCAGAGCCCAGCGGGACCAAACCGGCCACCCCCTCCGAGACCCGCCTCCGAGACCCATCATCGTGGGCCTCACTTAGGGCAACTTCCACATCGCAACTCACACAACCGCATCGTATCAAACCAGCCCGGTTTCAAGGTCGGTTAGCTCAGTTGGTTAGAGCGTGGTACTAATATATCATCTAGATATATCAAGTAATGCCAAGGCCGTGAGTTCAAGCCTCACACTGATCATCGTTATCTTTTGCAGATGGGGACGGAGTTCCAAGTGACGGGGATGGATGACGTGTATGTTTTGAGTGTTTTTGAAAGCTTGACGAGAACCCGGTGAATGATGATGAATATAGCTGGCAACCTACGAATATGTGTAAAGGGTGTCAAGGTGGGCGAGGTTTTTGGATGATGGATGTGAGAAGGTGGTTTTGCCTAAATATGGGACTGTACCAATCAAAAAATTCTCTTTGAGATCAAAATCCCTATGCCTCACGTCTCTGAACCTCCATATCTTTCCTCTCAAAATCACATTCTCTGCCCCCCAGCTTCCGACGCAGCCGCGGAGAACATTCTTCTCACGAACTCTCAGCTTCAAGAGGACATACCTGATCGCATGCATGGACTCCTGCGGCAAGACCGTGACGTTGGCCGGCGCGGGCAAGTCTGCCCGCGGCCTTGGCAGGTGCAAAGATCATTTTGAAGAAGCTAGAGCACTGAATCTTCTTTCTCCTGCCAGTATTATTCTCGGCACCAATGCTGGGACTGATACTGATACCGGCTCGTTGGTTGACCGATATGTGTTGATACTTGGCAAATGCATTGGCTGGATTGATGTCGAATCTTGATCTCATTCAAGGTAAATAGGTAGCTTGCTGGAAACGCTTCAACTGCAATTTTCTTGTAGACAGGGAAGAGCTCCATGTTGTGTTTCGTTGCTCAAGAGCCGTCTCCTATCTTGGCCTTTGTCACTGAGGAACTCAATTAGAGACATCCGGCTGCCCAGAAAGTTACTAGTCGTGGTAATTGAGGAACACCACTGCTCGTGACTCAAAATTCTGGCTCTGGATGTTTGAATCAAACCGTGAAAGCCTAAGTATATAGATAACTTCATTATGCTGTCAACCACGGGGTTGAATAAATATGTTTATCATTAATCAGTGACGCTGCCTGTTGAAACACCCCCGACCTTCCATATCCACAAAGGACCTCCTGTTCAAAATCCTCCAGGGAGAACCTCATCAACTGTTCTGCTGCTGTTCTTCTTGCTCCTCTTCCTGGAGCCCCGAATACCGCAGATAGAGCCGATCTCTGAAGTGCTGATGGCGGATCCCATTAGGCCTCGCTTCCTTGAACGTCTCGATTGCGTCCTTGACGGACATTCCGCATCGGTCTACCAGATAACACACAATAAAGTATCCGGTGCGGTTGAAGCCGTAGTGACAGTGAACTCCAATGACCTGCGTCTGACCTTCCACCTCGGCCCACTTCTCCTCCTCGGCCCTCGCCTTTTGCTGCTCTCGCAATTTATCCACAATTGAGATGAAGTGAGCTACTTCCGAGTCCTTGGGCGGAATCTTTGAGACCGTCGCGAACTTGTGATACCGCACGCCTCCCTTTTCCATGCTCCGCGGGTCGTACACCGGCTTGTCGTGACTGATGTCAATCACGTCCTTGATGATTCCTCCCCAGTTCTTGACAAACTCAGCAGGGCAATGAGTGTCATCTGCTTCTCGTAGAGTCTTCATCGCTCTAAAGACCGGTGGGCTACCTTCTGGACCGATGGGGTGAGAGACGGGGACAACGCCCTTCCACTTGGCCAAGTTCTTCACATCCCACTTGCCCTCCCGCGAGAGATATTGCAGTTGCCACCCAAGAGACAGACGACCAGTGACATGGTTGGCAAGGAAGTCGGAGATCAGACCGGCCAGAATTCTGACTGTAGCAGGCATGAACAGAAGGGCATGATTAGCTGGCGCAGGCATGATGATTGACCTGACAACCTTGGTAGGATGCCGGGGTTGAGGCGGGACGTTTGCGGGAGACTCTTGCGGCGTCGATGGATCTTCAAAAGCGTTTTCTGCGTCTTCGTTGATTGGGCGATCTCGATGGAAGTCCTCGTCTCGAATATCATCTATACTTTCGGGCCCGTGGTCCGTCGGATTCTTTGATGTGTCGACCGGTGCCGCCGCGTCGACAATTGCCTCGTGGCCATCGTCTGATCCAGTCTCGGGTGATAGAGGCGCCTTCTCTGAGAGGTACTCCTTGACCTTGTCCACCTCCTCGGGTTTCGTCAGCTTGTCCTCCTTTCCACCAACGAGATAAACCGGAACGTCAACGCCGGCCCACACGTCCTTGCCAGGGACGCCACCTTTCGCAACTCCATTCTCATAGGTCGGGAGTGATCCCCAGGCCATCCTGCGCCAAACGGGCGTCCGGCTTTGATTGTTGAAACGGTCCTGGAGCTTGCGGAGCTCGAGGTCAGCACCCGGGCCGACGAATCGAGTTACGCTGGCGCTTTGCGGGCCTCCCCGCCGGTCATAGGCTCTCCACAGATCAAAGATCCAGCCGGGTACCCAAAGGAGCCTCCTAAACAACGTCGTCATGTCTTCTGTCGGCGGACCGGCTAAGGGACAGATCGCGACCAGTCCTACGACGTACTTTCGAAGATCCGTTTTGTGCAGGGCATTACGACTCGCCAGCTGTGCACACATTGCAGTCCCCATGCTATGACCGATGAGGACGACGCTGCGGTCAGACTCTTTCTGACGGTACTCATCAATAATGACCTCTAAGAGCTCGCACAGCGCCTCCGGGGTGTAGGCGTCCCACGCCTGCTGGGTGAACTCGGAGCGACCACACCCAGGCAAGTCGATGGCTAGGCATGATGATATGTGAACCAGGCTCGTCAACAGCGGGTGAAACTGAGCCACTGATCCTCCCAGTCCGTGGATACAGACGAGCAGGGGAAGGGGTGGGTTGGGTAGCTGGTCTGCTTGGAGGTGTCGTTTGTAGAACGTCCTGATGCCAGAATAGGTATAGCGCCCTGTGGTATATGAGCGGCTCTCCGAGTTCTCCTTCAGCAAGATCGGATCGGTAGCTTCCGGGTCATGGGGGTTGGCGATGCTTAACCAGCCCGCGCCCTGTTGTTGGTCCGACATGTTGACGGTGGAGGGGATCCTGAGGTGCCGAAATTCGAGCGCGTAACCAGGCAGTAACACCGCAGGACGATGAATGTGATAAACTCAAGTTAAACAGCGCAATGGGTGATGGATAATGGAGACCGGATAATGCGCGGGTATCTCTGAACGTGGTGCGCTATAAGAAAATGTCTGGTCTTCTTTCGTTGGTCGGACGCGATGTGTCGAGAGCGGTGATCTCAAGACCAGCCGTGTTCGGACGGAATCAACAAGACAGGAGAAGGAGCCACGAGATTAGCGGCAACGTGGTCGGTGACACTGGGCGGGAATGTGAGTCAACCAGTTGAGGCGGAAAGCGGTCCTCGTTGACTTGTCTGTCGCACCTGGTGCTTCTGGGCGCGAGGCCCAGCAGCACTGCAGGAGGAACAAAAGCGGACGCTTTTTGTTTCCTTTGCTCAAATTGTGAGGGACACACGCGCGGGGCAGGTTTCGTCGCGGAGATCGACTGACGAAAGGCAGGCGAGAACGTGGTCGGAACAGGCCGTTCGTAAGGCAAGTTCTATCACTGGGATCGAAGTGAGTGAGAGCGGAATGAGTGGAGGGAGGAGATAAGGTGTGAGAACGCGCTGGTATTAGGTGAGCGCTGAGCCGCCTCGATAGACAGGTAAGGTGGGACAGGCCGCAGGTGTGGGCGGGCACGGCAAACCTTTGCCTTTTTGGCAATTTTATGTCACTGCTCATTTTCAGCCAACAGTTCGTCATTCCTCCTCCACCTGGGCCCGGGAAAACACTGTCATTGGTTTCCTTGCATCTAGATTTTTTTACCCAATTGCAACGCCCTGCCAATCCTGGATTGTACAGGAGGGTCCTGCAAGGCTGATTACGTATCAAATGAAGATGAATCATGGGTATTGTACATTGCATTTAGGTAACCAATATATGCGTAATATAAGTAGTCCTTTGGCGGGAAAAGTTTTTGGTAATGGTCACGGAGCGTTTCCGTGACCCCGTCGAAGAAATTTGGTGGTACAGCTGTGGCAGTCATTGCCAAGAGATATACAAATAAATGGTCTGTAGGTTAAAACAGTCGAGATTTTGCCATGGGCGATGTTCAACTGAAATCTCTGTCATTGACCGTCGTTCCCCCTGGATCACCATGAGACTGCCGTGTGGATGACCTCCTGTTCACACACGTGTGTTCCCAAATGGGCAGCCCAGCTTCAACTCATCATGACTCGAGTTGAAGGTTTCCCGATCCGCCGCCTGCACTTCATACAGCCCCCTTGCCCTCGACCCATCCGATGGGAATCATCGCGCCCGCGACAATATCAACACCTCGTTCTGTGGCAAGCAGATTGAATTGGGAGGCAGCGTTTCTTGTATCCAAAACTTCGACGCGGATGCCGAGCGAGCTGAGGTGCTTCCTCGTCGTCGGGCTGAGCGGTACGATCTTGGGACCAACACCGATGATGAGAAGGTCTAGGAGGGCGGCAGTCAGTTAATTGTCTACCCTCGAAACATAAATAGAGAGTAGAGGGTGAAAAAAAAAAAAAGTCGCACCAGGTCTCGGCCAGACCAGATCTAGCAGTCCGAATGCTTCGGCGGGCAGCTCGAACTGGCCTTTGGCGTTGATCAGATTCTTGGACCCCTTCGCCTCCCAGGGCCTCCACTCGAATGCCTCGCCGCCGATGAGCAGCGCGGCGCCACCGTCCATGATTTTCACACCGCTGTTCAGGTGGAAGCCATCCCATACGCAGGCGTCGATCGAGGTCGATGGGATCGGCGTGTTGGCCAGAACGTCCATCTCGCTGAAGTCTGTCACTCCTTGGTAGTCCTTGGGCTTCTCATTTCTTGACCTGGAGGGGGTCGTGTGGAATTGACTGCGCAGGCAAACTGATTGGGCGGAAGCTGCGGAGGGTCGTAATGATGACGGCGAAGCTCGAGGGATGGATCGGGAGACGGTGCGCTGTGCGCGCGCAAATGCGCGGAGAGCGCGGGTCGTCGCGAAGTTGTTCATCGGTTCGTTCGCGTGTCTCTCTTGAAGGGCAGATGCTATGGTGATTTGAGTGCCAAAGTCTGTCTCGTTTACACAAGTTTGTTCGGTTGTGATATGGTTGTGTTTGGTAGAGCTAGCAAGCCGCAACTTTTTTTTTTTCGGGAGCGCTGCCTCGGTGTCTTGAACGTCATGATTACAGGGTTGATTGGGATGCCGGTCTAGGCACGAAGAACAGTGACGGGAGGAACTAAAGTCAAGCGCGAATATGACAAGCAGCCTATGATGACTTCCTAGGCAGGAAGTATTTAAATCAAACAAAGTTATCAGATCGTAAAGGCGAGAAAAGTTCAATTTCGCTGTCATAATCCAGATCTCGGGAGTAAACCACTTTTTTTTTTTTGGGGCGCCACGACCAGACACCGCGGGGTTGTCGTCCGTCACAGAAAAACGAACGGGAATCCCACATGACCAATAAGAATTGTGTTGTTGAAGGGCTCGATTTCCGTTTTCATTCAGGTATCGAGGCCTAACAGTGCCCTAACGACAGCGTCGGCAAGAAGAACCGTTTCAATCCGCCTCGTGGCCCGACGATCCTTTGTATCATGCTGTTTTTGCCCTAATGAACACCGAAGCAATGAACCAACCCCTTATTCCCATCCTGCCAGTGTTGTGTTGACGTGACCAAGAAGAGATGCGTCGGGTTTATTTCTTCTTCTCGCTCTGGCTCTGCTCCTTGAGAACCTTCTTGACGATCTTCTGCTCTTCGATGAGGAAGGCACGGACGATACGGTCGCGGACACAGTTACCGCATCTCGAGCCACCGTACGCGCGCTGGACGGTCTTCTTGGGCTTAGAGATCTGGGAGTACTCGCGGGGGCGGAGGGCGGGGACCTATGGCGGTCAAGTTAGCATGCCGTCCGAGTTGTTACAAGCCGCTCGAAATCGAAATTCGTCGTTGCCATCTGGGAGCGCCGGTCCCTCAAGTCTTGCCATCCTCCTTTGCAACAAGTCTCAACATGACCTCCGAGACAAGGTGCATCTCTTTCCTAGTAAAGCCATGACCATGACCAAATGGCAACCCCCAAGTCCCGTGCTCTCTCAGATGGCTTCTCGGATCGTTCGTTTCGGCTTCGGTGCTGGGTTCGAACTTACGCCAGGGAGCTTGACACCGCAGTCACCGCACTTGGGGGCAGTACCGCGCTTCTTGATGTGAAGGATTCTCAGCTCACCACCCGGGGTCTTGACGATGCGGGTGAGGTTGGAGGAGGTGTTGTAGCTGCACGCGGAAATTTTCCAGGTCAGCCTCTTTTTCCCAGTCTATCCACCAAGCACATTCTTTGCGAGCGCGGGGAAAGAGTAATGTCGTTCTCTCGTTTACTCGATCGTGTTCAACATCTCTAGAAGGGATCACTCACCCGTTACGGCGGCGGTACTGGACACGGTTTCCGGCCATTGTGACTGATTTGCTGCGGGCTGCGGGTTGGTTAGTTGAGAGTCGAGGATCGCGAGCGGATTTTCGTGCTTTCTCGAAATTTTGTGTGGGTGGAAAGATGAGATAGAGCCCGCTTAGTCGACCAATGAGGCGGGGGCAGTGAGTGGCAAGCCACAGGTGGCTGCTGCCAGCTGGAAAGCCCCGGACTGAGCCCAGCTCACGTGCCAGCTGCGCTAACATTTTTTTTTGGAGAAGAGTCACTGTGGACGGCCAATTGGGCGAGTGCGGAATGGAATGCGACCCGCTGTGTGCCAGCTGTGGCAGCACTGATTTCGTGACCTCGACTGCCTTGGAGTCTGATACCTAAAGAAATTACTCCCCTGATTCTCTGCTCTGAAGATACATAGTTGATAGCGTCGCTTTATTTCAACTCGGATTCGAGTTCCGACTGCTTCTTGCCTGACATCTTCGAATATGCCCCGCATATAGTTTACAACGGGTTCCCAAAGCCCTTTTCCCAACCTAAGCATTTGCCCATATTTACTCCATCAAGCCATGACCTACCCAAACGATGATCCCTTTCCCGCATGCTAGCCGACCTAACGCCATAAGTACTGACTGATACATCCTACCCCCAGAAAAGATGGCTTCAGGAGTCCGTTGTTGTCCAGTCTGGGTGGTCTGTCACACGCCATGCCTTAATGCCATTTGGCTCCTCTTTCCGACGTTGTGTGGCATGTTCCATAATGTCCGTTACCTTGTCGCTCTTTCTGAGGTCCTGGAAGTCTTGCACCTCCTTCTTGGCCGCAGCCACCGATTCCATGTACGATTGGAACGTGATTTGAGCTAGATAATATGGAATTAGTGGACGAAGCATGTTAGGAAAGGCTTCAGACGTACGACTTGGTTGTTTGATGGACAAAGGCTCCATCATTCTTGGGATCGTCGTGCGCAACCCGCGAAGCTTCGCAAGAGGTCAGTTCCGTGATCCATCCGTTTGCGCGGTTGGGATGACAAACTTTGATATGCAAGAGCTTGAGCTCGTCTAGTGCCTGTTCGAGACGCTCCTCATCCCACACCTCGGCGTCCTGAGTACCAGGCTCACTCTTGATGGATGGGCCGTTGTTTGCCATGGTATTGCAAGTTGGTCGGAGACACACAGGGGTCTATTGAATCATGGCGTAGAAGAAAGGTAGGAAGGAAGGGTCGAATCGGTCGGCGGACCAGCGAGCAGGCGGTGTGGTGTGTTTGGACCGGAAGTTGAGAGTCGAGTCGACGGTCCGAGGCGTTTCCACGAGCAGACCGGCGAGGGTGGGTGGAAGCGATGCGGAGCGAGAGCTTGAGGCGCAACACGCAATGGCAGCCGAAAGAACGTCGAGGAACGGTAAAGGCTGGATAAGTGTTTGCAAATGTCTCGAATGCGACGGTCCACGAGGCAAACGTGCCGATGCAAGCTGTTGGTTCAGCGGTTGGGGTCTAAAAGGAGTATGGAGGACGGGCCGGAGATACTGTGTGATGGATTCTTGTCTTCAGTGTCTGGTACGCGGCGCAGATGCACCGTGCAGTTCATCCGGCCAGGGCCAGAATCGGGTCCCAGCAGACTTTCGCGTCAAGGTGGTTGGTGCGTTGTTCTACCGAGTCCCTTTCCCCACTCTTCCCGCAGGGTCAGTACATCCCGCCTAGATCCATAAGGTAGGTGTACCTTATGTAGGTACCTATCACTATCAGCTACCAGGCACCCAGGTAGGTTTCCTCACCACTCCCGTCGTCTACCTATTCCATTGATGATTGGTCACGTGAACCTGTATGTCGAGTCCGAGGCGGAAGGTGCAGCTTGCGTTCCGGCCAGGCAATCAACCTTTGGAGGAGAAGAAACAAGAAGGCGAATACATAAAGGCGGATGCCCATTGCTTCCAATCATTCTCACTCCCCCATACGGACCATCATCAACCCAGCAACAGAATATCGTGCATTGCAACAACGTCCGTCTCACCCCCCTCAGATTCTCAGCAAACCTGCAGATACACACACTTGACAGGCACAAGGTACGTGCAACGGGAACGCCAAGCCCTGTAGGCCTGCAGCTGGATCCTGGAAGCTGACCCTCGCTAGAAAGGTTAGCCGGAGAGCGGATTAACTGCCAACCTAGTTCAGACCGTGCGGATTGGAATTCTCTGACTCCAACCTCTCCGTGTTCCCTGCCGCTCCGTCACGACATAGCTATAACCCTTCTGAGGAAAGGTATTCACCCCAAGAAGGACCATCGTCAACAAAAAGCTGTCGCACCACCTTCGCCTTCATATTTCCGCCCCTCGATTCCCTGATTTCGTCGCGTCCGCCGTTCCCCCGGATCCCTCACCCACTGATTCCATTTCCCCACCTACCCTTCACAACCGCCAAGCTGGACTCCTCCGTCATCATGTCGAATGCGCCTCCGCCTGCGCTCTTACCACCGCCCGAGGGCATCTTCCGGACCTTCGAAGACCTTCTGACCTCGGTCCAGCGCGTCGCGAAGGATCAGGGATACGGAGTCGTCAAGCTTCGCGCCTCCAATTACCGCGACGGCAAACCCACCCGCTACGACTTGGTATGCGACCGCGGCGGCGTCAAGTACAGCAGCACCGCGAAGAAGCGTAACCCCTCGACGCGCAAGGTTGACTGCCCATGGCGTGCAAAGGCCGTCTGCGAGGTCCAGCTCGGAAATCAGTGGCGCTTTGCTGTTCAGGAGGGTAGTCACAACCACGAGCCTCGCATCGCGACCGCCCCTCCCGGGCAGGAAAACACCCCCCTAGCTCAGTCGATCCGCTCCTTCACCAATAAGATTGATCGCCTCAACCACGACATGAATCAAGGCTTTGTTCGAATCGAACAAGTTCTCGACACGATGAACAAGCGTCTGGAGAATCTCGAGAATCGTGCGGGAGGCTACGAGCCTCGTTTCCAGAACATGGAATCGCGGTTACAAGGCGTGGAGGCCCGTGGAAGCATGGAGCTGCCCATGGATGATGTCGACGCTCGACTACTGTCATCTTCGGTCATGTAGAACAATGATCCCGTTGACAAGTCGGGCGTCGAGGCTTCGGATGAGAACAACAACTATGTGTGGACGGCTAATTCCTGATCATACCTCGGCACCACGAAAACGTTCCGGGCACTGACGTCTGCACGCAGCATGCGACGGATTGGAAGGAGGATCATGAGCAGACGACAGCAAGAGATTCACTTTTCGCAGAATGTAGTTATGGATAAGGAGACGAGCCTGGGTAGGGTTGGCAGGACAAATTATGTTATCAGGGCGTTGGACAGCGGTCAGGGCGTTTCGGACACATTCATCCTCATTTTCCATGTTTCTAGTGCGACGAAGCGACGAAGCGGCATTGGTCGCTGGTCAGGAACTTTAGCCCTAGGAGACGATGCTGTCTTCCATTCAAGCTTCGCGATATCACAGGAGGGCGGCCTTTTTTTTTTTTGTGCGGTTCAGGCATGTTTGGCGGACATCAAGGTCCAGTAGGTACCTATAGTGCTTTGGGATGTATCATATGATCATCGCATTTCAGCGTCACCTTGCACACACGTCCCCTGTTGAATTGTTATTCGGATGGTCCAGGTCGTGAAGATGGCTCTTTCCTCATTGTATCCGGGACCACCTAGCTCGCAGCGGAGCAATGTGCCGAAGCATGACGTAACGGGAGCAAGTATTCGACACCTAGTCGGATGCTGCCTCTTCGCCCATGGCTCGCGGAACTGACTTTTTTCATGTTCCTTGCCTCGACTACCTAGGTGCGAATACGCTATTCAGACTTCCACCGAAGCTCATCTCGCAATCTGGACCCTGCGACTCGACGACTTGCACGAGCTGCCTCGCCATGGAACGGAGGCCAGTCCGCGGGCACAGTATCAACTCCCACATCGGAATCCGACTTCGCACGTCCGCAATACACACACTGTGAGGCCAGATCCATCATCCCACACACACCCATGACAAGCTCCGGTTGGTTTCCCTTCCTGGTGTAAGCAAACATTGTTCCTAATCAAGACATGCGCGCCGGCCGGCAGAGAACGCCACCAGATTCGCTTTGCAACCCTTGGCCCTCGAGGCAGCACTACACCATCAGACTACCTATGTGTCGGTCCGCGGAGCCCCCTCCGCCCACTCCCGTCTACGCCCCCGCGCTCTGCGGCTTTCTTCCTAGCCGGCAGAATCCTGAGGGTTAAACCCCCATGTCGTTGCTCGGGCCAAACTGCTCTGGCTGGACCAACATACATATTACGAGTCCCCAACTTACGAACATTCTTGTTCTGGACGCATTTTGCGCCAGGGCAGTAGGTTGGCAAGCCCGGGGATTGGCATGCTTGTTCGCGACCTATCTACGTTCATCCGAAAATGTTGCATGCAGATTTGTGCAGTACAGTAGTCACCACCCACCCCCTCCCTTCGCTCCCATCGATCGGGGCGCTCGCTTGCACATGCATCTCACATGCTACGCAGCCACAGCCTGGCAGCGTTGGAGATGCTGCGTCACTTGCTATCAGATTGCATTCTATTGCCAAGGCCCATGGCCATTCCCTTCAGACTTCAGCCCAGCCGGCCACGACGCACAGTCCATCCACGAAAACCTCCAACGAAAGAAGGTGCATTTTGGGGAACGGCTGCCGACGACTTTGTTTGTTGTCTAGGCACTGCACGGATACATATGGCTTCCTACTCGATCCTCCTATGCCTGCTCCCTGAGCACAGTGCGTCCATAACCTCGGGTTGAGGGAGAGACGGGGTTGGGTCACACGAGGGCACCACTGATCTCAACCTTGCCTGTCCGCGACGCTTTCAGCCCCGATAGCTATCAGAGCAACTCTCACCTTCGCAGACTAGGCATATGCCGCATTTCCTCCTCGTAGCCAGGGGTCACCTCGGACTCTGCAGACTTTGCTCCAATAACTGACGGAGCTTCAACCAAGAAATCCTCCACTGGCAGGGTCTCGTTGACGAGCGGGTGTCCCATTTAGACAACGGGTTTGCAAGCCACTTGACATTGTTCCCTGGATTCCCGCTTGGCTGGATGAACGACAGACTGGCCTAGGTAGACCGTACGTGGACAGAGCCCCTCGGTTGGCTGCGGATGACAGCCGCCGATACGTCGATCCCCGCCTATTGTCGATGACTACGGCCGTAACGCCCAAAGGATGAGGAGCCGCTGAAATCGTCAACTACAACGAGTATCAGATTGCATGACGAGGCAATGTTCAATGCAGTCCTCCACCCGCAACGGGGAATAACTCCGGGAATCTTTGGAACTGGGACTCGATATACTATGCCACTGTCCGACTTTATTTTTTTGAAATCTCTTTTTTCCTGTTTTCCATGCCGGGTACATGCAGTCCAAACCCCATCATCCCATCACGCGCGCGTACAGGCTTTTGGATATACGGCCGAAGAAGAGAAGCTCTGCATCAAGGCCATATTATTCAGTTCTGGCCCTTGTTTAGCCAATGCAGCGAAGATCCGGAAACAATGGCATCCGAGGATCGTGTACCCAGGGAATCCACCACGACCTACCGATCTTCTCTCTTCTCTCCCTCGCCCAACTCTCCACCAACAGCAGCCAACGGCGTGGCCCTACCCACCTTCGCATCTCGCACTCGGCTAACACGATTGACAAACAAACATTTACAACGGTCCCCCCTGTTAATGGCAGGGGTAAAGCCAAATTGGCAGGAGCCGCTGGTTCAGGCTGATGAGATCGGGTTGCAGAGCAAGGCCAAGCACGGTTCATCACATGTGCTGCGCCAACAACAAATCACATCACATCTCCAAACCTTCAAAGTTTAGGCGAAACTGGCCGCCTCCGCGCGGTCCTTACCTCACGTTTTTGCGGTTCGCTGCGAAGGTGAGTAAGTCTCTTCGAAGTCTCAGGATGAGCCAACCGCCAAACCCCCAACCCCCCCAATCATTCGCAGGCGGCTGGATGCACATATCTCCGGCGAGGGAGAGGAAACAAGAGACAGCACCAATCATGTAATCTGCCGCAAGAGATCAAAGGATGGCGGTAAGGAATCAGGCCACCCGCCTTTGTTCACTTGTCGTGAAAGGGCTGAACTCGATCCGGGTCCTGCACTCGAATTCTCTGATGCTAGGGCGTCGACAGGGCATTGGCCATACTTGGAGTCGATAGTCTTCCATAGAACGAGTTCGTACCCTTATACACTGCCCGTTGAGTTCGAGCCATTTCGTGGCCATGGCTTACGGCGTGTATTGATGTTCCCGTGCCTGGCGTGCTTGATGAGGGCCCTTCTTACTTCTTCACTTCGCACATTATGGCCAATAAACAATAGACTTTGATGTCATGTCTGATTGATGTGAATACATTGCTCTATAGCTGCGCGTTTGTTGCTATGATTAGATCGTGTTCCAGCGAATCGGGACAGCGGCCCCTATGCTCCCAAAAAAAATTTAATTCAACACGTCCGGTAACTCCAGTAATGCCACATGCCCCCTTCCACCCTGGCCGCCACTCGATGACTCAGGGCGGCTCTCCTGCCAATGCTATGAGTCTCGACTTAGGCAGCGCCGGCCTTCAGTAGGTGGGCGTACTCCAAGCTCTGACTGCGGCTCCAGCTGCCGGGGTCCTCGACCATGGCCGACATCTGCTGCTGCTGCAAGCTCATGGCGCCGAGCTGCTTCTTGTTCATCTTCTCCTTCAACTCCTCGGTGATAGCATCGACGTCGACGTTGAGGTATCCGCGGAGGAACTTGCCGACGTCCGTGTTCTCAATGTTGCCGCGGATCTTCTGGGCCTTTTCGCCGCCGGTGCTGTAGACGTTTACGTCGAGCGCCGTGTGGCCGTGGGTGCTCCAGCCGACGTGGGCGCGGAGGCTGATCATGGCGGCAAATGTCTGGACCGACACTTCGGGGTAGTCGACGAGGGCCTGGAGCTCCTCAGGGTGCGCGTTGTTGATACCGAGGCCGGGGATGACGAGCTCCTTGTTGATCCATTGCTTGAGCTCCTCCTGATTTTGAGGCTTGCCGCCGTTGGCGGCGATCTTTTGCAGGAACTTCTTGGAGAGCAGCTCGGCGGACGCGGTAGCCCTTGCGAGGGCCTTGGGGTACCAGTTGTAGACAGGGAGGTGTCCAGGCTCCTCTGTTACGTCAGAGATTAGCTGGCTGCAGACAGATTTGTTTCGAGGGCTGGACGAAAACTTGGAAACTTACGCAAAGCAGTGGCAAGGCCACCGGTTTCGTGATCGCTGGTGGCCACCAACAGAGACTCGGTCTTGCTGTCCTTAACAAAGTCGGAGACGAGCTTGAAGGCCTTGTCGTACTCGAGGACCTCCCGGACCTGGGCCGCGGGGTCATTGATGTGGCCGGCGTGGTCGATCCTGCTGCCCTCGATCATCAGGAAGAAGCCCTTGTCGCTGTTCTCCGTCGCCTTCTCGAGGGCGCGCAGGGCCGTAGCAGCCATCTCGCTCAGGCTGGGGTAGACGTCGCTCATGTTGCGGCGGTCAATCTCAAAGGGGATATCGTAGTGGGCGAAGAGGCCGAGCTGCGGGAACGAGACCTTTTCGCCGCCCTCGAGGGCGTCGAAGGCGGCGCGGTCGCCGGCGTATGTCCAGCCGAATTCGTCCTGTGCTTTCTTGACGACGTCGGTGTTGTCCAGTCTGCAGCTGCCGTCGGTGCCGTTGGGGAGGAAGTGACAGCGACCGCCGCCGAGCATGATGTCGACGACCCTGCCGAGGGGACCGTCGCCGACCTCCTGGAGGGCGATGTCGTCGTTCATGGCGCGGGTGATAACGTGGCTGGCAAAGCAGGCGGGTGTGGCATCGGTGATGTCGGTGGTGACGACAAGGCCGGTCATGAAGCCAGCGCGCTTGGCGGCCTCGAGAACGGTGCCGCAGGGCTCGTAGTCGGGGAGAACTGAGATGGCGCCGTTGTAGCTCTTTTTCCCGCAGGAGAAGGCAGTAGCGCCGGCGGCGCTGTCGGTGACGAGGGAGTTTGAGGAGCGGGTGCGGGAGGAGCCCCAGAAGTGCCTGTCGAGGGTGAGGACGTCGTCCTCGGGGAGACCCTCTACGTGCTGGCGGAAGCTGCGCGTCAGGGAAAGAGAGGCCGGGCCCATGCCATCGGAGACCATGAAGATGAGGTTGCGCTTGCCATCTGTGTTACCGCCTGGCGGTGGAAACCTGGTCGAGCTCCGGTGTTGGGTCCATACCGCGAGAACGATGAGGGCGGCGGTGGCGAGGAGGGCCCAGGCGAACAGGACGATTTCGCGGAGGCGCGAGGGGCCTGGGGGTGGGGAGGAGTCGTCGCTGTCGTCGCCCTCGCGGCGGTCATTGATGAGGGGCGTCCGTTCAGAGGACTGCGCGTTCGCGGTGTTAACCATGATTGACCACTTACGGATGCGTAAAGAAAACCTCAAGCTTAAAAGGCGATTGTTGGGATGAGGGAGAGTTTGGAAGAGTTTGTGCTTACCATGTTGGGACGTGACTAGGTCCTCTTTGCGTGTCGAACGCAGCAGGGTTCGTATCTCGTTCGCTGTTCCTTCGGTCCTTGTCGCAGGTGAAGCCGGGGAGGGTTTGGGAGCTGACTCTTGTCTGGGTTGATAAGGTACCTTAAGGTAGGTAAGTGACGGGGGGGTGGTTCTTTTCAGATGACGGAGCCGAGCCAGGCAGCCCCGCCACTATCGCTTCTGCTGTGCAGTAAGCCCAGGTGCCTTGACAATCTTTCCAGGTCACCTACCTTGGGGGATAGCTCCGTGGTGTCTCTCTTCCAGGTTCCAATTCAGGCAATAGGTCACGGACCTCACGAGGTGCCTCCTTCGCTGCAGGGTTCACCGTCTTCTGCCAATCCCGACGCGTCCATTGGGAGCTTGGGAACGTTTGGAGTAACTTGTGAGTGGCTCCCCTAAATCCCCACCATTCTAGCCATGTGCTGTGACATCACGCCCGCCTTGTCATCCCGTGGTCACAGGTGCCATCTCGCCCTCCCCCTCCACCCACCGAACCTTAGATTGGACCACTGGATGACTTTGCGAGCTAATTAGAGGATTGGTCTTGCGTTGCGGGCTGGGCTGAGCCTCACACAAACTCCTCCCAGGGTCTCGCCCGCGCTGTCAGCTGGACTGCTTGCCGTTGGCTTAGACGGTATCAGGTGGGCGCGCATCTGCGGGGAGAGGTTGGGTAGATAAAACCCATATCATATCCCCCTTCATGCTCGGGAGCCCGAATGTGGTTAGGATCAGCTAGCTGCCGTTGGTCGCCCTGGATATCTAATTGGATCGAAATCTCAGAGTAATCGGCAAAGGAGCTTTTGTTTGATTCACATGGCATTTCGTGGTTTGGGCCGATGAAACCTTGTTGCGAGTGTCTCTGATCATCTCTTTCTCCATATCTCGAGGGGTTGGTGGTGTGAGTGAGTTTGTAGATTCACGAGCGTACTTTGCTCTTATGTTTGATTTTTACGTCATCCTCCATCATGCTATGAACTTGTGATTGGTATCAATTACTAATTAAGTGCAGTCACCTAATAAAGGTCATGGCTCAAGCAATGCGCTCGCCCATGTTCTCCATCAAACCTCTGAACGGCGGATAAGGCCCCGAGCCCCTCAGCAGCTGTAGCGCCTCCGCCGGGCCCCTGATGTCGTTCCAAAGATGCACAAACATGCGATCCTCGTCAGACTCGTAGTCGTTCCCTCGCCAGATTAGCTGCCGCGCGTATACGGCCAGGAACTTCAGCATCTCCTTGAGGCTCTCCGTCGCTGGGTCATTGACGACATGGAGCACTCCGTCCGAGATTCTTATTTCCCTGTACCACGACCGCCGGTCCTGTGCAGGCAAGCTCAGCGAGAAGCCGCCAGGGCGCCGGTGGCACTGCAAGTAGTCGACCCAGTAGAGAACCTCGCGCGCCGAGAATGTGGTATGGCCCAGCACTGTTAGATTGGTGAGGTGTCTGAAGCTCTCGAGAGCGCGGAGCGTCCAAGTCGGATTTTCCCCTTTTAGGCCGACAAAGGAGAGAGTCTGGAGCCTCGGCACATTTCGGGCAATGTCCTCGAGCTCTTGGCATCCCAAAGGGAAGTACGTGTGCAGCCGCAAGTCCCGAAGACCCGGCATGGCCATCACTGCGTTCATAGTGAGCCAGCTCCGTACCTTCCATCCTAGAGTAGGGTTGGTGGTGTCTCTGTCGGGACACTCGGCCAGGAAGAGATACTCCAGCTTCTGCGTCCCGAGTGCCTTGTAGAAGTCTTCGTAGCACCCTGTCGAGAAAATGTGCAACCTATGAAGATGTAAGTGAGGAAGAGCATCAGCGAGGGCGGGAACGAGGACTGGAAAGCGGAAGAGGTGGAGGTTTCGGAGTCCCTGGCAAGATGTCAGCCAAGAAGCAACGGCACTGCGGTTCTCTTCCGCCCAGCGTTTGAATCTAGCACTTTCAGGCCTGGACGGCGAGAAGTTGAGGCTGAGGGTCAGCGACGTCAAGGTCGTCAGCTCGAAGATTTGATGCAACTCAAAGGGCGGGTTAACTAGGAAATTCAAGGTTAGCTGTTGGAGACAAGTCTGCTGCGGAATTGCCTCCAAAAGTGGCACCCGGATGTTGTTGAGGGAACAGCCAAACGAGCGCAGCTGATTCGACTGTAGGTTCGAGAAGAAAGATGCAAAGGAAGAAACGTGAGAGTCGTTGGCCTGTACCACTGAAAGCCTCGTCAACTTTGGGAGATGTCTGGTGATTATTGCAGCCACGAATACATCCAAGCCTTGCAAGAAGACGAGGGAAAGACTTTCCAGCTCCTGAAAGGCACGTATGACGGGCTGGATCGTCTCCCACCTATCTGCGGTCAAACTCCTGAGCATGACCCGCAAGTCTCGTCTCTTAGCCAAGTGAGGCAGCTCACAGAGGAGGTTACGGCTGTAGTATTCGACGTCCGGGCTATGGGCAGTGATGCGGTGCGCCGCGACGATGCTTTGATAAGTCGTCGGGTTCTGCTGGGCAGCCTCACGAAGGATCTGGGCAATGAATCTTGGCTCGGGGAAGAGTCTGCACCCGCGGGTTGAGAGAAAGTTGAGAAGGTCCAGATGGCGTATGTAAAGCAGGTAAGGGTACGTAACTGGAAAGCCCTGGTACCCCGGCACGCCAGCAGACAGAGTGTCCCATAGGCCATCCGTTGACGGCGTGCCCCAATTCGTGGGAGAGGAAAGCTGCGCGCTGTTACCTGGTGAGTAAAAAAGTCTCCAATGGCGAGGATGGATAGCACAGGGCCGACGATGCATTTCCATATTCTCTCTACGGGTCTTGACTTACCTGTAGAGGCGTCGAGAAGCTAGCTCAGACAACTCTCTATTTAGAAGAGCACAACTTGCCAGACTCCCATGGTGTCCTTGCAGAGCAAGCTGGTCGAAGATAGCATCCCAAATGTCAACATGAAGGACTGGCTTGACACTCCTCGTTGTCCTCGCTGGAATGCTGTAACTTTCGTCCATGTTAGCTTGAATTGATAGTATCTCTCAATTATTATGAAATTTTTCGCTCAATATGCTGAGAATTATTCCTTCTATATCGTCAGGCTCAAACTCCTTTTATACCGTTAATTCATGCGACCTCGTGCAAAGTGAATAGGTGCTGGTGTTCGAAAGCCCATTTCCACACGAAGAAGTGAATGATCAAATCGAGGAGAACAAGGTCTACATTTTCTCAATTGTGAAAGATCGAAGAAGACTACGGCATCAATGGATCAAGTCAGAGTTGTTTTCTGCCTCCGACTAATTTGGTCAAGTTCCAGCCAATGAATCGTACACCGACTAAACACAGCGGCCTGTTTTCTGACAGCCCAGACGTTCGACCTTATGCTCTACTGTCCTGATCTATGTCAGATTGATCTCTAGATAGAAGATCAATGATGAATTTGCCCATCACCTCTTCGCTTTCTTCATAAATCTGCCTGAATAATGACGATTTAATAATTATGTTTGACGAGGTTTTTTCCATCACCACCCCTTCCTTGCTCCTAGGCTCTATGCTAGCGATGTTCTCATCACTGTAAACTCGTCCAGTCGATACCTTACAGACTGAGACTCTGCAGAGGGAAGGTATGCTGTTTATTACGTAAACCTCTGGGATATGTCGACAGCTCATGGGCATGAATCACTCATGTAAATCGGCCGAATGTTGTGTAGGTCGGGGTGGCATGGCTCGAGCACTCTGAAAGGAATCTTGATCAAGGCGCTGCCGTCCCAGACAGCGGGTCGGTTGATGTGTTGCAACTCTTTAAATACCAGATGGCAAGAGGCATTGAAGAGAAGAATGGGGTTATGCTGACACTTAGGAATGAGGAGGACGTAGTTACACATGTTGATGAATGAACTAATCAGGCCAATCCGGTATGCCCACCGAGAGCTCTGCCTATGGACTCGACGTTGATGGAGTGAATGGCTGTCAATGATACCAGTTTGAGAGTGTGAGATCGAAGAAACCTGGCACCAGAAGAATTCCTGCAACAACTTTACGCGATTACAACCAACAGTTATTGAGCCTTGTGTTTATTGTCTTCTTCATACAAAATGTCGCAAAAATCATGAAAAATGAGAGGCTACGGTAAAAAATAACATGATTATAAGCTGCCAAACATTTGAACACTGATGGGATCTCCGGTCACAGAGCTTGTTGGTTAACCAAACGCTTTCCCGGCCGTCGATACTCAGCATTATTGCCTCATTCTCAGCGTGAGGGTGCCACACAACTGGTACGGTTTGGAGGTGGGCAGGCTTCCAGCTTTCATCTCTCCTATCTACTATGCGCTGTTTTTCTGTAAAGAGTGTACGGTGATGAAGATGAGGATGCGGTGAAGCAACGGGGTTGAGCAGGAGCTGCTGTAGAGTGCACTTGCTGTGGTCGGATTTCTCAGGGAAGTAAGTTGCTAGAGCGCCCCGCACTGAGACTGGTTGACCCCAACGACCACTTTACGCCCCGACGCGCTTCGCCTATGACCAACGCCCCTCTCTCTCACTGATGCAAACGCAATGAACTTGGATCGAATTCAGCGTTCATGACTTCAGCCTCAATGATCTCATAAACCTCGGTGTCGGAAACTGTGGTGCCACGATGGCAATCCTTAACTTCACACTCAGCGAGGACGCTGTGGCCGCTTTTCGCGACGTCCTCGCTTGCCTGAACAAGTTCAGTGACGAGGTGTCCCTGGAAGCCAAGAAGGACAAGGTCAGTCGCACGCCGTCGAAGCACCGCAGGCGACGAGCCCGGATATTAACGGAAAGGCATGTAGTTGGTTCTCACTGCACTCAACGCATCCAAGTCAGCCTACTCCTGCTTCACATTTACCACCAATCGCTTCTGCTCTCGCTACCAGTTCGAGGGGAGTGCGCAGTACCGGGACAAGTTCTACTGCACTCTGTATATCAGGGTGAGCTATTCCGTCATACTTCGCTATGCGCCCAAACAGAGTCTTATCGTTCTATAGTCACTTGCTTCCATCTTTAGAAGCCGCGCAGGTGGCGATCTGCAGCGTGATCGCGAGAAGGAGAGCACGATCGACCGTTGCGATGTCGCTATTGAAGACGGTCCCGGTGTCAAGAGCCGCTTCATTGTGAAGCTAGTCTTCCGAAACGGTGCGCTTCTACGCCCTGAGTTGGCATGATCCAGAAGCGGCTACTGATTGATGATGTAGGTGTCACATCTACACATCGACTGCCGTTCGAGGTTGCGGTGCCAGTGCACGCGAAATTCGACCGTGATGAAGCGATTCATCATTGGACCATCCCGTCGCGGACTTTGAGGCAATTGATGGAACATTTTGGTCCTGGGGTCGAGCTTCTGGACATCAACTCAGACGGCGAACATGTCAACTTCACATGCTTCACGGAGAAGACGACAAATGGAGACGGTTGGATTTCAGCGTCCTTGGGTTTCTATTAATGCTAACATCAGATGTAGAGGTCCTCAAGAAACCACTACATACATCAATCGCCATCGAGGTTGACGAATTCGAAGACATCGAAATCGAAGACAAGCTCCGCATCGTCATAAGCGTCAAGGACTTCCGAGCCATTATCCAGCATGCCGGCATCACTGGCAACCATATCTCTGCTCGGTACTCCAATCCGGCGCGTCCGATACTGTTCACGTATCCCGGCGACGGCATAAGCTGCGAGTTCCTTCTGATGACGGTCGGCGAGAAGGGCAACCCGGCCCAGAAGACGAAGAGGGGCAAGGCGAAGGGTGCCCAAGCGGCTCCGCAACAGCAGCTCGAAGCCGCGTCTAGAAGACAGAGTGCCGCGCCGTCTGAAACTCCGCAACCCCAAGAGCAACCGCCCGCGCAGAGCATGCCGCCTCCACCGCTGGCGGCGTCTGCATCACGGAGTGGAATCGCCGCGCGAACTTCATTATTCGACTTACGGCCGTCACAGCGACCGCCTCCCGCTACTATGGCTTCTCAAAGCTTGTTTGTGGACGACCAGGATGAACAGGCATGGGAGCCCGTCAGGTATGAAGAGGACGATGATCCAGAGGAAGATGCCAGACTAGGGTGGGATCATAGTAATCAGCCTGTAAGTCTCCCTCACCCGGTCATTCTATCTAGGGCCATGCCATTGACGCACGCGTCTCGCCAGACCGCTTCCTCTATGCACCTGGCCCGCCCTGTCGCTGAAGAGAATGGCGAATTCGACGCGACTCCAGCCAGTAGTGCAGGATTGGAGCCCACACAGCGCCTTGACGATGTAAGGCGTCTGGGCCTGTTCTATCAAGGCCCATAATTTGCTGAGATGCACGAGAAGCTCATGCCGTTGCTTTTGTTCCGAGTTCGAAAAGCCCATAGCGGGCGGGAACATGTTTGAACCATTTGCTCAACCGGTAATGATAGTCACCCAGCTAGTCGCGCAACCCGCGCCGATACCCGCAATCTTAGAACCAGGGGGAATAAATCTCGACGATGCAATGACATTCCACCGTCCCTTGACATCGTTGTTCTCAACTTGCGGCCCGCAGTTGCCGTGTTCTCCCCATCCCCAAGCGAGCACATCGCCCTTTTCCGTGAATGCAATGACGTGTTCGCTGCCGATAGCGATCTTCGATAGCTTGGGCAGGCTCGGCGGTGGGAGCTGTCCATGATCGTCCCTTCCCCATGCCAAGAGCTCGCCATCCTTCTTCAGGACATAGACATTACCCCAGCTCGCACCAACGTCTGCCCACTCCGACACGGAGCCGGGCGAGGAGGACTTGATATTCCATTTATCGGAGCCCAAAACGAGGAGCTTGCCCGAGTCCGGAGCTCCGAATAAACAAGTAAAGTCCTTTCCGCAGACAGCCCTGGCAACTTTGAAATCGACACCATGGATCTTCCTCGGCGAGTGGACGACCGACTCAGGGGTTCCACCTTGGCCTTTACGCACGTTGCCCCAGGCGTAGGCATCGCCGTTGCTCAGGACCGCCACTACGTGACCCATGCACGCCGCCAGGTCCACGATCTCGGTCCCGGCCGGCGGGAACTCCTTGAAGAGGCTGGCGGACGGTGAACGGACCAGGAGCTCTCCGAGGCCCAGCTCGCCCTTTTGTCCGGCACCGAAGCTGTAGATTCTCGTATTCTTGCCCTCGCTGTCCTGACGAACAACAAACGACGCCTCCCAGGTCGCGGCGATCAGTACTGGTGTTGCAGCGTTTGCTTGCTCTTGCTGATCATCCTTGCTAAGCCGGACTCGTTGAAATACCGACTCGTCGGTCTCTGCTGCTGACGTGAGGCCGCAAGCGCCGCTGGTCGCGTCTCCGCTCCACCAGAGCTGTCCTGATTCTGTGAGGAGAAGCGTGTGGTTTCCGCCTGCCGCGATCTTGACCACTGGGGACTCGATGTCCTCTGGGAAGAAGACGGCCTGCTTGGGGACGGATACGTCTTCTTTGTGGCCGATGCCGAGCTGCCCGGATCCGTTTGAGCCAACGGCGAAGAGAACAGACATGCTGAAAGTTTTGCCTTTTACTTGTCGATCTCGGTTTTGGCTTTGATATGCAGCGGCAAAGTGAGCTCTCTCGAAGAGGTAAGGTAAGGTAGGATAGCTTGGTAAGGTAGCTTGGTAGCTTTGGTGGATCCCCGCGAAATATCGTAGTAAGCATGTTCGTCCCCCACCAGTTTCTCGTATGCACCTAACCAGTTTGCTGGAGGGGCCTTTCGGCCAATCATTCCCGCGTCTCCGCCATTCGCGCCGCAAGATCAAAAAGCGGAAACTGAGCCGCCAACTTTTTTTTCACTCACCATTCGCATCACAACACTCTCGCAAGCCGAAACGAGCAGGTCCAGCACAGTCGCGACTTGATTCTCTTGGTTTTGCGCCAGACGACATCGTCTCTTGCAGAGTTTTTCTTGCTGGTGAGGATGTGAGAGGTTTACTTCGAGTAGACCTTTTTTGCAGTCCTCCAACAGAAGCCCATATTCACCTGGGGAAAAAGATCTATAATCTGACAGGGAAAACGCATTCGCACGGCACGATGGCATCTTCTTCGGCTCTCCCCTCACCTCAGGCCGCTGGCGGTATCCCCGCGGGAATGGAAAATTTCGTGGTCGGCCTGATTGGTATGGGAGACATGGGGAAGATGTACGCGCAGAGGCTCTCTGCCGCTGGATGGAAGTGAGTAACTGTTCATTCCCCAGCTGGGCCTCTGCGCTATTCGGTTCTTCTGGTAAGCTTTTCCCCTTTGCTTCCACCACTCTGCTTTTTTACCATCATCTCCCCCATTGGTAATGATGACAAGAGCGCATTTGGCTAGAGTATCGCCCAAGGCATTCCCGGGTAACCATTCTGGCCCCGGGTACCGCCGAGGGCCTTCCATGATGATACACCTAGCTACCTTAAACTTTACCTGTCTGAACCTTCACAACCAATCTGTTCTTTTCTACTACATGCAGTCTCGGACAACAGCGAAGCTAACAAGCTTTTCAGGAACCCGCAATAGCTTCATGCCCTATTATTGCTACACCAATGACAGCCTACGCTGTGCTAGAGAAGGAGGAGGAAAAGCGAAATGTGAAAGAAAGAATAGACTGACCTCCTGGGTGCTGGCAGGATCATGGCGTGTGACCAGGAAGAAAAGTACGAGAGCCTGAAAGAAGAGTTCTCTGGAAATGTATGGGATGCCACTAGACCTGCCCTGCCGCGCGCCTCAGCGTGGGACCCCTCGGTGTTCAACCCGGCTGAGCAGTTTCTTGATAGAGCAATGTACAAATTTGCCGAAATGGCCACTACGTCTCCCGCGCCAGCGACTATATCATCTACAGCGTTGAAGCTGCCGCCATTGACCGCGTGATTGCCCAGTATGGACCATGTATGATACTCCTTCCATTGCCTCTGCCACTTATCTACACCCATGCTCCAAAACCATTCTGCCATGGGATGGTCTCCATTATCTGACAGCTTGCCCGTCTAGCAACCAAGCTCGGCGCCATCGTCGGCGGCCAAACATCATGCAAGGCCCCTGAGATCACGGCCTTTGAGCGGCACCTACCCACCGACGTCGAGATCGTCTCCTGCCACTCCCTCCACGGCCCCAACGTTGACCCGCGGAACCAACCCCTCGTCATAATCGGCCACCGCGCCGGCCCCGTCGCCGTCGCCAAAGTCGAGACCGTCCTTTCTGTCCTCGGCTCCAAGCACGTCCACCTCACCGCCCTCGAGCACGATCGCATCACCGCCGACACCCAGGCCGTGACGCACGCCGCCTTCCTCTCCATGGGAAAAGCCTGGCACGCAAACACCCAGTTCCCCTGGGAGATGTCGCGCTACGTCGGCGGCGTAGAGAACGTCAAAATCAACATTATGCTGCGCATCTACTCGCAGAAATGGCACGTCTACGCCGGCCTCGCGATCCTGAACCCCGAGGCCCGCAAGCAAATCTCCCAGTTCGCCCGTTCCGTCACGGACCTGTACAAGCTCATGCTCGAGGGCAACACCGCGGCCCTCCGCACCCGCGTGCTCGCCGCCAAAGAAAAGGTGTTTGGGCACGACGGCAGCCCCAAATGGGCCGACCGCCCGCTGCTGAACCCGGACCTGCTCGAGCGCTTCTCGCTCGGCCGCAAGGAGGACCAGACGGAGCCGCAGCGCGCCAATAACCACCTGAGCCTGCTGGCCATGGTGGACTGCTGGGCGCAGCTGGGCATCGTGCCGTACGACCACATGATTTGCTCGACGCCGCTGTTCCGTCTGTGGCTCGGCGTCGCGGAGCACCTGTTTCGCAGCCCCGAGCTGCTCGACGATGCGCTGCGGACGGCGGTGGAAGACCACACCTACCGCTCCGACGATCTCGAGTTCACGTTCGCGGCGAGAGGGTGGGCCGAGTGCGTCTCGCTGGGGCACTTTGAGACGTGGAAGAACCGGTTCGAGACGACGCAGCAATTCTTCCAGCCCCGGTTTAAGGATGCTGTGGCTGTGGGCAATGCCATGATGAAGGCTGTGCTGGAGAGCACCAAAGATTGATGACGCGCGCGCGTGTGTGTGAGTGGGGGGGATTGGGATAGAGGTCATGAATACAGTTATGATGGATGATTTGATTGATTGACAGAGCTATGAGACGCTTTTCTTGTCTACTGCCCACCTCTCTACCAGGGTATATGCCATATGGGGGAAGAATACTGATAATTCCTATTCGCAACTGGGGGAATCTTTTTGTGCAATCCAACGCCTCAGCAACCAATGCTACCAGCTACCGCGCCGCTCTTCCCTAAGCCATGTCTGCTTCTCAAACCTGTGTGACCAGGTCCGGCGCATGCATCTCAACGCTCTCTTCCAAGACGGCCACACCCTTTGGAACGTCGAGAGGCGTGGCGGAGAACCTGCCCTGCGCTTTCTCTTGCTCCTCCATCTCTGTAGCGTCGTCGCTGAGCTGGCCGCTGGTGCCAGCCGGGATGCTCATGGTCGAAGCCGTGGTATCTTGCCACGAAGAGTCGTCTGTGTGGGACTCGGAAGGCTTCTCGACTTGGGCGGCGAGGTTCGGGGTCCCCGGAGATCGAGGCAGATGGCCGTGGGGGAGAAGAAGAGAGTACAGCGTCGCTGGTCTTGAGTCGAGAGTTGACGTGCCGGGCATCTTGAGCTGTGAGGCCAAGTGACTCGCCAGCTGTGCGTCGCTGATATATCTGTATGTACCCGACGACGACGCGGAGGATCCGATTGAGGTCTGGGAGAAATATCAGAAATTGCCCACATCACAATGAAACTTATACTCCTCATCGGTGACATGAGAAATATACCCACCCCTGAAGATGATCGAAGACCGATGTTCGCAACCAGTTGAGAGCTGCATACGGGTCTTCGGCGAAATAGGTGGAAGCCGTACCCGGTGGCAGCGGTGGCGGGGATGTTGCCCTCAGCGATACCATCCAGACTGATGTACGCCCGGTCTGCTCCGCCAGGGCGGCAATATGAGCATATCTTGTACTGGCACTCATCCTTCGCCCTGGGAACCCAAGGGGTAGAGACATTGCTCTCTAAGGTGTCATCCAAGTCGTAGGTGCTGGACGAATGCGCGCCGTCGTGTCCTTGGATGGCTGCCGGCTTCTTTCGAAAAGATTCTCGACGAAGAATATCTCCAAGCTGCGGGAGGCATGAATCAGTATGTCTTCAGCTTCTTTTATACTGGGTCAACATACGTGTTTCCGCTGGTTGAAAAGAGTCATGAGCTGGTCGCTCGAGTAGGTGGTGGTGATATCCCTCGGAGGCATCTCCTCGAGAAAGCTGGCGGCGTTCCCCGACCGTTTCTCTGGGCCGCGGTTCCTTGGATGGACTGCCGTAACCAGCTGCTTACCGATGTCGTCAAAGGTGACCTGGAATATCAGTATCATAATCCTACCGCGTTGTTGCGTGACCTAACCTCTTCGCCATTGGAGATGGATTTGCGCAAAATTTCCTCCTGGTCTTGACTGCATCTATACAGCCATCCAAAGTGACCGTAGTTACCACAAGAATCGCATCTGAGGGTGTAGCTGTACACTCGGACCATTGTGACGTGTGTACAGGCGGCGTAGGAGCGCGCCGGGCGATGTGTGGGTTGGGATGCCATAGTGATACTGGGCAACCCAAGACACGACAGGCGAATCGCGAGGAGAGAGCGGCCCGATGACAAGGCTGGGTGCTTAGATGATGCTCCTAGGTGCGGTGGTCATTGAGGTGTCTTAGGAAGTGAACTCGGCTCTGCCCAGTGTTGGGAGTTTGGGAGAGCCATGTGGGTGATTGAACTTGGGAGGAAGGTGCCGGCTACTCCTGCTGGGAAGGAACGCCTGATTCACTCACTTTTCATCCCAGCATTCACCATGAGGTGAACCATGAACAAATGAGCTCAACGTCGTCATGAGAAGGCGCGTATGAGAAGACGCACAAGCTACCTCAAGTTTCCACTACTTCATTACCCATTGTCTCTCAGTTCCCACGGGCCTGTCTTCTTGAAGGTGGCGCTCATTTTGATATCTCACGCGGCCGAATTGTTATTCCTTGCAACATATCACTCTTGCATCATATTCCAGTTGTTGTTATTGGAGGGAAGGAGGGGGAGGGGGCTCCGTCAAAGCTACTGTTCTGTAAGATGGAGCATGTGTAGTAGTCTCGTGCCTTTATTGACAAAGACGTCGAAATGAACACTGATAGATTTGCGCCGCGATTTTCCGTCTCAACAAGCCACTGGCTTTTGGGCAATGCCTCTCACAATTCTAATCAAACAGAAAATATCTGGACCAAGGTCAAAAATTCGCACTACTTTGTGACTTGACGATGGAGTTGTAAGCTTCAATGCTACTTTTTTTCTGGTGCATGCTTGGGGATTAAGCTGTGAAGCATGGGTCGAAGCAATGAGTTTATATTGAACCAGACCCCATCTGACCAGAACACTTAATAAACATTACCATCATATCTTCTCAGATCTTCATTGTGTAAGTCAAATTTGGTGTGCACTCATGGCGACGCCCATTTCAGTCCGTTCATGAACAAACAATATGAACCAGAGGCGCTTCGAATCTTTTGCGAAGCGATGTAGCTAGAACATGGCCATTAGATCTACACCTACATATTTAGGGTCTTAGATGTAAAGTGTTTTTGGACAAGGCAGACGCAACTTGACATCGCTCATCTGATAATGCCCAGCACAGACCAAGGATGTTCTGTCAAACCTTATCTCCAGATGCATTTTGACCAGATTTTGAGCTGCAAGGTGGTTTGCATTCGAACTTCGTGTCGTTCGGATGACCTTCGGGCGGTTCGGAAGGGCATAGCATGAAGGTTTGACATTAAACTAGTTGAAGTGAAGGGACGGTTTTGAGAGGGGTCAAACCAGCACTGCGGAAAGATGATCGGCAGGTGAAGCAGACTTCGACCTCTTCCCACTCGGTAAGGATAAGTAAGGTAGGGTGCATGAGAGGGATGAGCTGGCATGCGAGCGACGTGCGTCTGTCTGTTCAGTGCCGCCCGTCATTCTTCAGGCCGTCCCCTCCTCCAAGGACCAAGGCGAAAAACAGACCTCGGCCATTTCCTGAGGGCAGCCAATGAAACGTCTTTTTGGACACACCCCTGCAGCTCCGTCCAGCTCTAGCCCATCATGCAATATCCCAGTCGTGTTGCGATGGTGGACGAATGAGCATTTCGCAGCAGCGAAGCTCTGGTCCAGCGTCGGCACCACCCCCATCAATTCAGTCAATTCTCCCCTTCCCCCCCAGCCCGAGGCCTGTCCTGTCTGGTCTGCCACACCTTACGGCCCATAGGTGCCTCTAGTGGAAGTCTGCCGCGTCGTATCCGTACGCCCCTAGGGCCCAATTGTGCGTCAACCTCCTCAGCTACCACATCAACAACCCACTCGTCGCTCCCTCTATCACTGCCGCCCAACCTCCCCTCCTAACGACAGCTCAATCTCTCAGGCGCTCACTTCACGTCCTGCGATCTCGAAGAAAATCTGGTACGTTGCCCCGATTTCCTCGTCTTCATCAGAGTTTTTCGTGCTGTTGTGAATTGAGTGTCTCCAACGAGCCAAGCTCCAGTCGCGCGCAATCAACCAATCGCACCTGAGTCGGTCGGCAGAGCGACGCGGTAAACAAACCATTGGCCCCCGGCGGTGCCATTCTGGAGCCGCAATTCAATTGACGAACACCCCCCGGAAAATCCATCGCAAACACCCTCAAAGACGGGCCTCCCAAGCTGATACTCCTCCCTTCACCGCAGTTTCCCCCGCGATTTTCTCGATTACGTTAGCGATACCCCGGAAGCTTTAGCCCACCATGTCGGTCAAGTTCGAGAAGGACACGATAAAGAAGGGTGTCGAGGAGGTTAAGAAGGGCCTCATCGGGGAACCTCTGCCCGGCACCAGCGGCAAGCACCCCATCTCCGAGGCCATCGGCACGGCCATCACCGGCGGCAAGAAAAATGCGGGATCCAAGGGCTATCTTGCGGTTCGTCCTCCAATACTCCTGTTCCACCCGTGACGTGTGTGCGATAGAGTCGCTGCGACATGGTCGGGAACATGCCAGACCAAAATGCTGACGCAGTGCAACCCAGGCCTACATCAAGCAGCTCGAGCAGAACCCTCTGCGCACCAAAATGCTCACTGCTGGTACCCTCGCCGGTGCTCAGGAGCTGATCGCATCCTTCCTCGCCAAGGACCGCAACAAGCATGGCAATTACTTCACCTCCCGCGTACCCAAGATGGCCGCCTACGGCGCCCTCGTCAGCGCGCCCCTTGGCCACTTCCTCATCTGGGCCCTGCAGAAGACCTTTGCTGGCCGCACCAGCTTGCGCGCCAAGATCTTGCAGATTATCGTCAGCAATTTGATTGTAAGTGGGATGACCTTGTGATAGCTATAATGAGCATGCTGACTCGAGTCCCGTAGATTGCGCCCATCCAAAACTCCGTCTACCTCACCGCAATGGCCCTTATTGCCGGAGCCAAGACCTACCACCAGGTCCGCGCGACCGTCAAGGTTGGGTTCTGGAAGGTCATGAAAGTCAGCTGGGTCACCTCCCCGCTGTGCTTGGCCTTCGCCCAGAAGTTCCTTCCTGATCAACTCTGGGTGCCCTTCTTTAACCTGGTTGCGTTCATCATTGGCACCTACATCAACACCATCACCAAGAAGAAGCGTCTCGCCGCCCTGCGCAAGAAGCACTTCGGTGACGGCCGCTCTCCGTCCATGGGAGGCCGCCCCGAGGATTACCCCGGACCAAAGGACTACCCTGGCCCGATGGGAGGCCCTAACCCCCCGTACTAAACGACTCTTCTATGGTGAGATGGTTGAGATGACAGCAAAATAACGCCCAGTTGATGAGAAATCTGTTTACATCTAATACGAAAACGATATCAGTCCTTTGGGGCGGATTTCTGGAGTTGAGGGGCGTGGAGGCAGTGTGAAGATATGCGAGCTGGGAGCAAGCGGCTTGGATGGACCGCAAACGACCGCCGAGTGTCCCTGTACAATTTGCTTGCTTCAAATGTTGCTATCATGTTATATGTCCCATGTGTCGGTAGATAGGTTCAAATGCGCTTGGATTTTAGGTTCAGTATGCTTGGTATTTCTGTCCGAGGCTGATGTCCCCAGGTCTATATGCTGAGTGACACGAGATAAGATTGCTCCAACGGTTCTGGTGATGTCCTGCCATGCTCCGCATCGCCTAGGTGGGTGACGTAGTGAGTCTCGACTGCCCTGTGGGCTTGAGACTTAGTCTTACTCGGGAGCAAGTGCTCGACGCCTTAGCCTGATATTCGACTGTTGAGACTGACTGGCTTGTTGGCGGTCACCACCAGTGTTGCTCATACAGCAACGTCTCGTTTGTCTGTGCCTGATTTCATTCGTTGAGCGATCTGTTGTTTCACTCTCCCGCCGATGCTTCGCCTGTGTCAACCATAAATCCGGGGCTCCAGTATTCCCATTCGGGACACTGCTTGTCAACCCATAACATGCCCTCGCCGAGGAGATCCTCCAAGGCAGTCTGGGCTCGTGCCCTCGGCCATCGAAGATTAACCATCAGCATCGATATGCTAACATATCCCAGCACTTGCACAGCTTCCAGCACGGCACTCTGGTCCGTATTGAGCTCCTTGGGTATACTCCGGATGTACGACTTGCTTCCGACCTTGATGACACTGTACGAGCTCCCTAGCGGCTTCAAGGTACCGACGGCTCTAAGCACGTCGTCCTCCGTCACCTCGCTCGCGCCTTCCATCCGTCCCTTCATGATTCGCTCCCGAACCTCGCGGACGCCAATCAACCCGCCATTCTCGTCGCGCGTCGCGCCGCAGACCTCCACCACGCGCACCGCCAGCTCGAAGTAGAAGTCGTTGACCGACCGGCCGAGCAGCTGCGCCCATATTGACGACGACCCACCCCCGCCCGAGGACGAGGACGAGGACGCGAGCGGATCGACGCCGATGGCGGAACACATGCGGGCGAATTGGGCGCGGAAGGATGGGTTCGAACGAATATCCTTGGCGTGGGTCTGCGCGAACTGCTGAAGGAGGGAGCGGAAGACGGAAAGCTGGGTCTCGAGAGCCTGCGCATTGCTCGTGCGGAGGTTGGAGCCGTGGGATGCATACTGCGCCGAAGTGATGCGGGAGCGGTCGAAGGCCGCGAGGCCGACGCCCTTGCGCGACATTCTTTGCGGTCTTTACTCTGTCGGATCGAGTGTGCAGGGTGAGGAAGGTTGGGCCTCGGTGGGGGTGCGTCACTTCACGGGCGGAAGAGGGTGGAGGTTGCGAATACACTAGAGGGGCGTCAGTGGTCTTGGTGGATGCCATATCGGAGGATACCGAAGCCGATGAGTGACATGCGGTCCCGGCGGTCACTCCGCATCAATCTTGAAAGATGACATAATCTTTTGAGAGACCCCACTAATCCGTTTTTATCCCAGGCTGGGTTCGGCTGTGCTACGGTCCACTCAGCGATTCCACACTCGAGCACAATTCCACATCACGTGCTTCACCCTCCCCACCCGGAGAATCACCGGACGCACCAGCCACTAAACGGTCCCAAACCCCCAGCAGAAAGGGCACAACCCTTACTGAAATCCAACTCGCAAAATTTCGGTCTGAGTCTGTCCCCAAAGCACCATAGACGCCAGCCTCACGATCGCGTTGCGAATTTCTTAACAGTCCCCCCTCCATCCCGCAGCAACCATGTCGTCCACCCAGAGCGTCCAGTGCTTCGGCAAGAAGAGAACCGCCACCGCCGTTGCCCAGTGCAAGGTACGATTCCGATAAATCCTCCCGAAGAAGAGAGCTCCGAAACAGAGATGCGAAGGAGGGGCGACGATGTTGGATAATTGGAACACAGGAAGCTGACTTTTTTTGCGATTCGTAGGCTGGCAAGGGCCTCGTCAAGGTCAACGGCAAGCCCCTCTCGCTTGTCCAGCCTGAGATCCTCCGCTTCAAGGTACGATTATTGTCCCGCGCGAACTCCGTTGAGATTTGGTCGGCAAGAGAAGGAAATTCGGAATAGAACCCTTGGCATTTGGGGGAAGGGTCGAAAAGGGTGAGCGTTGCGACGCTTCGCTGCCTCTACGGACGAGAAGGCTTGTGTGCAACACAGCCCTCGCCCTTTGTTCGCCAATTCGCGAAATCGGTTCGATAAGACGAGCGACCAGGGTCTACACGACGAACAGCATGTTAAAATCCAAGGACCCGAGTGAGAACTAACGTATCTTTCGCACCACAGGTCTACGAGCCCCTCCTTGTTCTCGGCCTTGACAAGTTCGCCAACATCGACATTCGCGTCCGCGTCACCGGTGGTGGTCACACTTCCCAGATCTACGCCATCCGTCAGGCCATTGCCAAGTCTGTCGTTGCCTACTACCAGAAGTTCGTCGACGAGCACTCCAAGAACATGCTCAAGCAGGCCCTCGTCCAGTTCGACCGTACCCTCCTCGTCGCCGACAACCGCCGGTGCGAGCCCAAGAAGTTCGGTGGTAAGGGTGCCCGCTCCAGATTCCAGAAGTCTTACCGTTAAACGGTACGCACCTTTTATTGGTTTCTGGGGTCAAGAGGGGAAGGGGGAGATGCAGCAAAAACCTTGGGAGGAAACGTCGGGTTTCCCGGGTCCGGTCAGCTTTTGGTGTTTCCCGCGAAAAATTTGGCAGTTACTGTTTTACGGGGGAGTCAAACGTGGATCAAAAGATCTGGTTCCGTTTCCTCGCGTCTTTTAAGGAAACAAGACTCGGAAGGGACGGCCAGAGAAAGCTCGATTTGGGAGGAGGTGCGAGCAGCCCTCACCCTCCTGTCCGGTCGATGCAATTGCATGGCATGCCTCGCGGTATCGCTGCTTGGCTTGGTTTGTAAAGGGTCAGGCAGGCAAATGAAACATTGAAACTTCATGACACGGCGTTCTGGGCTCGAGCTATGCGTGTGCCGTGTTTCTATTAATTTCACTTCCTTCTCAGGCTTCTTCTGTTGCTACTTATGGTTGGGAAAATTTACGTCCACGAAAGCATCGGGTAGGTGTAAGACGGCTCATCGCCAATGACATTCAACAATAATCCAATACTTCCATCGTCCCTCCCGATGCTGGTCTTGTCTTCAAGCTGCTACCTCTCAACAAGCCTATGTGCCACACCGATTGGTCCAGTTTTCATGCCATATTCTCGTTCTCAATGACATTGCGAGGTGTCTCGCAAAACCACACATGGCCCCCCTTCACTTCCATGCTATAGGGGTAGAAGGGCGCATTTTGGGAATTATTTATCTACACATCGCGGCTTACTTGCCATTTCTGCCAGACTCGGTCTCGTGATGCCGTCAAAGATCTGCGGTCTGTTCCATTCCACTGGTGGCAGGCTAGTGACAGTGGGCGGCAATTCCGCTCCCAGGTTCAAAGTGAGCATTTGCCTACCCGTCTACTACTTCCTTTCAGGCACGGCTCCGTTTCTGGACGCCTCTCTCCACCGGCCAACTCTGTATTCACCGTTACCGGCGTTTCTGTCAAGCAAGCCCGACAAGGTCGCGGAAGTACTGACAATCAACACAAAAATACAATACATACGATGAATCAAAAGTGCGCAATCGCACAACAAGAGCTATCTAGTTCCGCATCACCAGGATGCAAAAGAGAATGATCAGTGGGAGGCTTGAACTCCCGGCCTTGGCATAACTCAACATTTCTGATGAAATATTAGTACCACGCTCTAACCAACTGAGCTAACCGACCAGCTGCTTGTTGAGTCCTCTGCGCTGCAAGCCCTAGAATGAGGGCATCGTGAGAATGTCCCCGCCGGACAAGGGTAGTCGTGGTTTGCTCGACTCCATCGTTAGAAAAGTTGGCCTCTGATTCATTGAGCGAACCATGTCCTCGTGAGTCGCGACCCAAGGGCAAGGTATTCACAATGTAACTTGCGAGAGGTCATGTAAGTGTTCGGACTTCGAGCGGACCCTAAAACGTTTTTTGGGTTCGCATTCAGTAGTATCGTCGCAACACTGTTGAAGCCTTACTAATCAAGTTTCTACTTCTAAACCATGGCTGTCTTAGTAGCCTGAGTTTCACAATCAACTACGCTTTTCCCAGTCAATCTCACAAGGCATTATGGCGTATATGATACCTTGTACTTCAAGCGATTATCGCTAATGAAAGTGTATCTGACGTAGATCGATGACGCTGTTTTATGATGAGACCTTACGGATACAGCAAGACAGAAAAAATGTCTTTTCATTCATGGCTTCAAAGCCTTTTTCATGCTCTTTGATCATTGGCAACACTGACAACCGCAACCACCCAAGGGGACAACATCCAAGATTGCGCCGGGTGGACCCGCGGACTAAGCCCGCCCGAGCCACACGTACGGAGGAGTACTGCGTCTCATTCACAACGTGGGTCAGCAATGAGGCACCACCAATCACCATTTCGTCCTATTCACACCGACTGCTTCATGACCGCACATTTTAGACCCGCTCATTAGGGCTTGAAACAGCGCACAGCTGCTGCCCTCTCCAAAGTAAGATAAAGGCTCAACTGACCTGCTCCTTCAACAACATCCCAATAGCTCAAAAAGAGCTTATCCCCGATGGCACAATTGGCTAGCGCGTCAGACTGTTAATCTGGAGGTTGGTGGTTCGAGCCCACCTCGGGGAGATGCAGTGGTTAAACTCCGCCTGGGATCATATTATTTTGCCATTTTTGCCCATTTATCGTAAGTTTTACGGTGTAAGTAAGGTACATTAAATAAACTAAGACTATTTGCTTCTTCGTGATCGCTACCTGCCGGCGAACCGAGGTTTGTTCTTTATTTTGCATGACTCTCTCTGGTGTCTTGTGTTTAGGAGAAGAGAAGCGCCGACTTGGCTTTGCAAAACTTGATTTTGGCCTTGGCTACCAGTGTCCAAGTTTTGACTGGGGAAAGGACTATCACGAGACGAGGGCCATTCTCTTTACCATTGACTCGAACAACAGCATGGTCCCGCCTCCTCCGCATCAAGACCTTCGCCACTGGATCCGATTTGGAACGAACCCAACATTCACAAACTTTGGCTCGCATCTTTCAACCAGCTTGAAGTCGTCCTTGAGCAGATAAGTAGCACAGCGCGATCTTGACCTTGTTCTCGGCGAAAAGACGGCCGTGCCCGCAGGCTGTGTGCTCCTCCTTGGTTGGAGGTGACCGACTGGGTGCCGGGCTCTTGTCCCTTTGCTTCCCGCATGCGGAGGAGCCTGTAACCGTCGAACTTGTCTCCATTATGATGGAATTAATGTGACGGAGAGGAACGGCGACAGCTTGGCCTTTGCGGAGGCGGGTGTTGTCAGCGATTGTGTCGTCTGTGGCGACTCGTTGGAGGGAGACCAATATGATACGTGTTAATCCCCAGTAAGGTGCTATACAACCCCGAGGGAAGAAGGAAAGAAAGCATGCTTGCCTGCAGAGACTGGTTCGTAACTGACGTTGGCCATGGGCTTGATGTTGGGCAGTGCAGTCCTTTTTCCAGGCGTCACTCTTCAACACCGTCTCGACCTCCTTGTGGTCCTTGGGGGTATCCTTGAGCCAGTCGATCGCGCCCAATGACCCTTTCTCTGACATCTCGGCACCGGCGATGTGCGTGCGGACCTTTGGAACAGCATAGAATGGACTAGTGGATGATTGGCTGGAGAGGCTGAGGCCATTGCGAGAGGATTTTTACTACTTTGGTTGCGTTGAGGGTGCATCCTGCGGTACCTTAATTGAGAGCCCCTCGGGGTCGCGACTGAGCTTTTTGCCTACGAAGATGCCAGAGAACATGTGAGCAATGATACATAAGAAGACTTCCATAATATTTGCCTCATGCCAATTTAGAAGCGGACAAGTTACCAGGACACTCTTTGATGAGGAGACCTAGCCCTGAATGAAAGAAGAACGCTTTCGCCCGAGCTTCTGACGGGCCTGGTCGAACTTTCTGCTCGGTGAGCGGGAATTTAGCGTACTTCGTGATTGGGCAAGCTGATGTACTACGAGCGATGGTGGGTTAAGGGCATTGTCGGCGTAAATCGCCAGGAAAGAGATGGAGCGGCCGAGGGTTCAGCCTCAATAGTCGGTAAACGCTTCTTTCGACATCTTTCTAAAAGCTAATCGTTACAAGATCGAATCATTCCATCTCTAAGTCGAGGAGATCGGGTATACGTTGACAAACCCCGCGGTGCGCTGCCGCCGCCGAACAGATGAAAGCCTCTCTATATGAGGAATTTCCTGCCACGGCCCGGAGCCAACCCCCATTGGCTCCCACATTGACCAGTAAACAAGCTGAACCCGAGATCGAAGCGGTAAACAACATCCCGGAGTGTCTTGAGCATCTGTCATGTTCGTCTTGAAGCTTAGTAGTAGTGTGCGTCTTTCGGTCAGAACATGAATGCTTCTGGCCGTTTGGCGGCGCAAGAGCGGTCCCAGCAAGGTTCGGACTGACAGACTCAGGGTCTGCAAGGCGATGGGAATTATGGACACTTTTTATGATGCAAGTCAGGAGATCCTTTTCGTTGGATACAAGACAGGATTTAGGTGCAAAATTTCAATGGTTAAATATAGATGACTGTGACTCTATGCTCACGATCTCGAGCCGTTGCCCACCATCTTCAAGCGTGTCTTTCTTCGCTTTCGACCCTTCCGAGCTCTGAAATGACGCCTTTCAAATCATAGATCCCGTTTTTGAAATACCGCCGCAGCTCATATGCAATTGGGGTCTCTCATCACTTGGATCCCCTCATTCTCCAAGCGCGGAGGTACTGAATGCTGCTTGGCTCGCGACTGGATGTCAGGTCCAAGTTTGAACACGAGATTGGCTAAGATCAATCTGAAGCCACGCGCACGAACAGAAAGTTATGCTTCATTGCGTTACCGTTGAGCTATGGCGGCCGCTGAAACTGCTACTTACGGCGGCTCCATCCGCCCAGCCGGCAGTTTCCCGAGACAACGGCCCCGGCAGACCCACTTTCGGTCCGGGCTGAGGCCCGTTCGGTGGCCGGAGAAAAGAGGTTAATAACGGTCAAATTGGGGTTTTTTGCTTCTTTTCATTCGAAATGCATGGATTCTCCACAGATTCATGAATGTCCCCCCAGCGAACCCATGTGTCCTGGTACTTTCAGCTTGCCTCTCGACAGGGATTACATCTCATCGGCGGCCTTGGAGCTTTGCCCAAATGTCCGCACGAGGCCCACACAACGAACCCAGGTGAGAAATACACTTCAAGTTGAAAAGAGCGGTTAGAACGAGACCAAAAGCTCCAGTTTGCACTGCGGAGGGGACCCTCCGCTCGAGTTAGTCGCCTCTCATGGGCTCGATTTCTAGGCGATGTTGATGCTAGTTACGTTGGTAGAACAAAGAAACAGAGGCTGGAAGCTGAAATAATGATGCGTGATAGTGAAGTGCTAGCCCGCCAAGCTTTCTTTGATGAATTTGGTGGCTGTGTGGGGTTTCTGGCTCGCCAGCCGGAGGGGAATGATTTGCTTCGCTCAGGAACACCCGAGAATCTGGAGCTGCGTGGCTGCCTCGCTTGACTGTTTTCTCGGAGGCCCAGCATGAAACGGAAATTCAAAGGCTGGCCTGAGTGTCTAGAGAAGCCACCCCATGTGTTCATTCACATTGAATTTGGTTGTCTTCTAATTGCCAAACGGTACTGGATAACGGCAACAAGAAGAATAACTTACTTTCCCAACGCTTCCTAGGTAGGTTGCACATGTATGTGGAACGGGGAGATCATCCTGCCCCGAAAACTTGGGAATTTTAGCTCTTACAGTAAGACACATCTCCATTGGCATTTTGCATTGTTCATATCGCACCGTGGTTTCACACACTGCAAAAGATATTACTACATGGTATACGGACGTAGCTTGTGGAACAATGTGAGAAGCAAATATTCGAAATCCTGCCCAATCCTGCGATTGTCGTCCGAGCCATTCAATGAAGCGCCGAGACACGGGCCGGGGTAAAAGTACCGATACCACCAAAAAGACAACTCTAATGCATCTTATTCACATGCCAAGGTAGACCAAGACTGCGAACGGCATTTCTTGAGTGAGCAGACATTCCCAACTTGACGCTAACGTCAATGTTGCCCCTGAGCACTTGCACACAGCGTGACAGCCTGTAGCTAGCTCGGCTTTGGGTCTTACTAGCCATGTCGATTTTCCATTCGATATGTCAAAGCTCCCGCCTTAGGAAGTAGCCGTGGCTTCCCCTAGCGGCACCCATTGCGCACGACCATCCAGTCTTGAGCCCAGATATCCTTGCCAGACTCACGATGGTCCCAGACGTGGCGCTCTCTGCTAGTGAGAGAGACAAACCAATATGAGCTGGTGTATATTTACTGAGACGACGAGGTGAGACATTGTAGACACACCTCCCGAAAACGTGATTTCCAGCTTACTGTGATCCAATGCCGGGGCGACTCGGTATCTTGGCGTGTGAGGCACTTAGGTCCGCCCGACTGCCGCGAGCAGGTGCAACGCTCTGATTTCCCAAGAGGAGGGCAGCCGCTTTCTCGAAGGGGCTTTCAAGAACTAGCTAGGAACTAGGTTAGTTCTTTGCTAGCAGGGCGAGGTGACACCCGGCAGCGCGCACCTCCCGTGGTAAGATGTCTACGCCACGACTCTCCTTGCTGTCTTTCTCTCTCCTCATATCCCCACGTTTGTAAAAAACATGGCCAAGACTGCTTCCCTCAGCCCTTCGTCGAAGCTTTGATATTCCGAGCAACCTCTGCGGCTTCGGATTCCCACGACAATCTGCAAAAGGCCCCACCTGGGTACGAGAGGCTTGCAGGATATCATCATCTATTCACAGTCGCTCCTTTCACAATGTCCGCCATTCGTGTCTTCTTCCTTCTCGCTTGCTTTTTGGGCCTGGGAAGCTTCGTCGCCGGGTCGGATCTTTCGTATGAGGGCATCCCAAGTTGCGCCGTAAGCAGAGTTCACTCCGGCCTCCCTTCGCCATGGAACGTGCTGACGGGTGTAGATCAAATGCATCTTCCAGGAGATCGGCCATTCGTCTTGTGCCCTGACGGACCAGCAATGCATGTGCAATGACAACGTCCTGGCGGGATACGTGCAGGTTTGCGTCGAGGCAAACTGCACAGTCATCGAGATGCTCGGTTAGTTACAAAGCCGGATCCCCCGTGAAGAGATCTAAGCTCATCAAAAATTCTACAGCGGCACGAAACCAGTCACTAGCTGCCTGCGGTGTGCCCGTTACCCAGGAGGACTCTTTTATAAAATGGTTCAGGGCACTAATCTTCGCCTTCACAACATTTTTCATCATCGTGCGGATGGTGAACAAGTGTCTGAAGCTTTCATCTTGGGGTTGGGACGATGCAACCATTGTGATCGCTTATGTATGCTACTCAGAATCATCAATTTCCCTCTGCTCTTGATGAACCTCTCTGACCATCGCGAAGGCCGTACTAGTAGCCTTCTTGCCAGCAGGATACTTAGGTAAGACTCGAATTGCGATTCAGGTACAACGTTCACTAATAGTCTTCTCCTAGCTGAAGAGACTGGTGCAGGGAGGGACATCTGGACCTTGAACGAAGACCAGATTACTAATTTTCTTCTGGTAAGGGCGCATCATCGACGCATCTCTGTTTATTTACAGGAAAATGCTGACCAAGGAAAGTTATTTATAATTTACGGCATGCTGTATATGACGTGTCTGGCTTTCATCAAGGCCTCGATCCTCTTTTTATATCTTCGAATCTTTCCCGACGAAACTTTTCGCAAAATACTTTGGTATACACAGCTTTTCAACCTTCTTATCTGGGTTGCTTTTATCACTGGAACCTTCGGCTGTTGCCAGCCTCTGAACTTTTTCTGGCATGGATGGAAAGGAGACATGAAGGGCAAGTGTTTCGATTTGAATGCCTTTGCCATGTCTCATGGCGCGTTGAACGTAGCTTTGGATGCCTGGATGCTTGTCCTGCCCGCAAAACAAGTCTTTTCGTTGAGGATGCAACGCAAGAAGAAGCTGGGTGTGATGCTCATGTTCAGCGTTGGTATATTGTGAGTAAGATGGATGTTTGATGGGAGGATGTTACTGATGATTCAAAGTCTCACCGCAGTGAGTGCATACCGAATTAAAGCACTCCTGATATTTGCGACATCATACAACATCACAGGTAAGTTCGCACTAAGCTAAGAACTCACAACTTCCACACCCAGCTCTGACAGAAACACTAGCCGACTCGTTCCAGAGCTCCATCTGGTCCAATATCGAGCTTTGTGTTGGAATTTTCGTGGCTTGCCTACCGAGCACACGTCAAGCCTGGAGAAAGCTGTTCCCGAAGATTCTCGAAGTCACACACTTGTCTTCGAGATCATCTAGATTATCTAGATCAGCAAAGGGTTCTCATTCTGCGAGTCAAGCCTCACGATCGGCAGCGGACCCCTATGATCGACCACGAGTTGTATCATACGAGGAGTCTTCAATAGCTCATCTTGTCGGAGACTTCAACAACATCGACCTCAACCAACTTAGCGACGCCAGCCCGATGGAGACGGATCCGTCGAAGACGCCAAAGAACCATGTCGAAGTACAGAGCGGGCCTACTACGGGAAGTTCAAGAAGCAGTGATGGAAGCAAGGGTCAGGATACCTGGGATACATGAAGTTCACACAGGGGTGACGGACCGAAAGATAATTGATTACTGGAGGAGGAGGCGGATCATCCGTGTTGGCAGCTCTTTCGGTAGGCTTGCTTGCCTCGTATGCAGGCTACTCTTGTTGCGTTGCCATGAGCTTGTGAGAGAGAGTAACTAGCAAGAACGAGCCACCGTGGCCGGTTGGCAGCATTGCCGAGAGAGTGCAGCATCTATCACGGAGTAGGTACGCGACGCCTCACGCAGTTGGTGGAAATCAACGGGAGGCGAAAGAGTTTCGAAAGATGCAAACATGGTTCAGGATATCCATAGCGACTGTCCCGTATTGTCTTACATGGCGGGGTTTATGTTTTTGTCTTCCTTCAATCTTTTTCGAGAATACAGAAAACCAGTAGTATACCACTGTATATGGCTAGATTTAGTCAGAAACACATTGTAGGCACCAAATCATGCTCTCTCTCATACCAACTAGTTAATGGAGAAAGATGTTGGAACCTGAACAATACCAACCAACAAAGCACATTGCGTCGACGTCCAAGTGATTCTCAACCAATTAAAGGGATCTCTGATGGCCGATCATCTGGAGAAAGTCTGGGCTGACTGCTCGGCCACCGAAGTTCCGAAAATACCTGTGGAAGAGGGGTCGGCGGTTGGTTGCCTTTGCTGATGTTCATCATTGTCCGTTTTTAACGTCTTTCAAAGGCAAGCAACAGGCCCGTCAAAATGGCACAACAGGGAGACACATAGCGCATCCCGTCAGGTCTGTCTCTGCTATGTTGTTCTTACTTCCTCGCCATGATTTAGAGAGAAAAAAAGTCGCTAGCAGTTGGACATAGGACAAGACATCTCTGTCAGGGAGAGAGAGAGAGAGATACAGGCTCTAATCCTCCAGCGCAAAGGCGAGGCGATGAGAAGAAAGGAAGCGAAGAGGCATGGGAGATTGTCAGAAACCCCGAAGATGAGCCACAGACAAATGCTCGAGGCTTCTCCAGCAGTTTCGACCTGCAGCTTGGCTGGGGAAAGTGGTACTTCAGTGCCTTTAGTTGGGAGTTGAATGTTGGGAGGCAGCGGTGTGATCACCAGCTGCACACTGGCCAGGATACGACCGCAGATGGGGAGAAGATGGAGTACGGCAGGAAGTGAGGAGCTTGATGACTTAGAAGTTGATGAAATCCAAGATCCCACTCCAAGATTACTGACTTGGAGGCTATTGATCTACCTATGATACGCCATGCGTCCACTTCTTGCACGAAGCTACGAGACCAAATCAAATGGGGAACTCCCCAGAAAGTGGTCAATATTCAACTCGAAAGCGCAATGACCAAGAACGCGTGATGACTGCTCTCCAAGCATAGGGAACCAAAGCGAACGAAGGAGCAGAGACGGCGAAACTAGCAAACCAACATTTTCACTAGCCAAGCCGCCGGTTCTTCCTCCAGCCTTGGCACCCACGATCTCGCGTAGATTTGGACGACGTGAGCCATGTGTGTGAACGCCCGTGGGATTGCGGTACGTCAGATTCCTTCCAAGCCGCCAGGAACCGCGCATTAGCTCTGCTATGGGTAGGTGGGTTACACCAGAAGCACGGGTTGATGCCGCATTTTCTATAGGGGCAGTTTGTCCCACTACTTCATCTTTCACTTTATCGAGTGTTGTTTCTCTTTCGAGTCTTCATCATCGACCGTTATTGTGCGCTCTCATGGGCCCTTTGAAGACGATGACATGGTGGAGCTGGGAACTGTGCTTGCAGGGACATCTCAAGCATGGATGACACCGGGGTAGAAAAAAGTCAACTCCGCCTTTAAACTTCTGGCGACAACGTCAGCAGAATCCAAAGGCTTGTTCAAACGCTTTCGTCTGTGATCAAACATGTACGCAATATCCTCACTCAGCACTTCCTAACCGCGCCCCTCCGCCGCTGTCCATGCAAAAGTTATTTACCCCCCCCTTGCTGACACTTGGAGGGACTCTTGCAATTCGATCCAGACGGGACTCGAACCCGCAATCTTCTGATGAATTCCGAAAACCCACGGTGTTTTCCGTTATGGAATCGATCGAAGTCAGACGCCCTACCAATTGAGCCACCGGACCGAAGTGAATTGAGATAATTGCTTACTCATCGATGAAAGTGGAACAGCACACGATAGTCTCATAGAGTAAGAAGGCGGGCGAGTTGTGGGGGGTTGTGAGGATGGTGGAGGTGAAGTGTCCCCTGGTGGGGCTGGCCTCACTTACACGGCGTTGGGCTCATTCAACGACGCAGACAACAACAGTTGACGCGCGGAACTCGCGGCCAATACAAACATAGACGCTCTCGAAAACTTCTATGAGAGAATATTAATTTGATGAATGAAACATTGGTATCTCCATGAAATAAGTTGCGCCGTGGGGGTGTGTGTTCCTGGTATATCCACCCGTGTATCTACAGCCGGAGAAAGCAAGCAGTGAAAACCCAATGAGCGCGCCCTTTACAAACCCCTAGTAAGATGCTATTTTTTATGTACCGCTCTATCTCATTCCGCAAGCTTTGCCACATAAGACCCACCGGGACTTTTTAGGCCTTGTACCAGTTCTCGGGTGCGTCGCCGAGGCACTCTCCAACGGTGACGGCGCGGTACCCCTTGGACTTGAGGTTATCAATCATCTTCTGGACGAGGGAGACGACGGTCTGCTCGTGGACGTCGTGCGAGAGGACAATGTAGCTGTTGCCCGCCGCATCAGCGCTGAGCTCGTTGTTGAACTTCTCGGCCGAGATGTGCGTGGTGTCGGGCGTGTCGTTCTCGTAGTCCTTTGTGTCGAGGCTGGTGTCGATGACGTGGTAGCCCAAGCTGGCCATGTCGCTGAGGCAGGCGGCGTCGCAGGACAGGTAGGGCGCGCGCATGTACTTGGAGGCGAAGCCGCCGATGCGGCGGGTGGCGTCCTCGAGCTGCGTCATCTGGGAGATGCGGTCCGCTGAGGAGAGGGTGCTCAGGTCCGCGTGGGAGAAGGTGTGGGAGCCGACGAGGTGGCCCTCGGCCTTCATGCGGCGGATGTTGTCCGGGCCGGGGGTCGCCTCGATATCGCCCCAGTTATGGCCGTTGACGAAGAAGGTGGCCTTGACGTTGTTGGAGGCGAGGGTGTCGAGGAGCTGAGAGGTGTAGGTGAAGGGCCCGTCGTCAAAGGTGAGGGCGACGACGCCGTTCTGGGTGCACTTTGAGATGACCTGGCCAACTGGGGGACCTTGGCGGCGGACGAGAGGGCTGGGAGAGGGGGGGGGGGAGTGATGTTAGTTTCATGTCTGTGTCTGAGGCTATGAAGGGCGAGCGGGAACGTACCTTGCGTTGGTGAGTGTAGCCAGTGCAGCGGCACCAAGAAGAGTAGAGAAGTGCATTGTTGCCGTTGGTTGATGTGCCGGGGAACTCGAGGTGACAGGGAAGGATGAATGTCAGTGAGACTGGGGGTTACTCGGACGTGAGTAGATGTTAAGCTACAAGATCTATCTTGGCTGGGGAAGCTGGATGCAGGATGAAGCAAAGTTGAGAGGTTGGGTAGATGGTGGGAGGGGAAAAGAAGTCTTATATGACCCAAACTTGGGATGTAAAGGAGATAGGTCTGAACAAGGAAAACATGGAACAGTGGACGGTCAGAGTTAAAGATGGGCCCAAGCCAAGAGTTCACGTATACCCATAGCAAGAGTAGAGTCTAAATGAGAGAACCCGCACGGCACAACCTGACGGCGGGGTGGTGAACGGACTGGATGCATGTGGTCAACTTGCCTCATCGTGGGAGCTGGTTTGAGAAAACGGGACGACTGCGGTCAAGACGGTGCCCCATTGCGCCTTCGCACCGCGCAGCACTTGGTTGCCCCTCGTCCTCGCCCTTTTCCTCGACGGGCTGGCCGCTCAGCCCTAGGCCGTCTTGGAGCCTTGGCGGGCACGAGGGATAACACCCGATGAGGCTTCGATACGAACCATGGTATTTTAGTCACGGTGGGCAGGGTAAGTTGGGAGAAGGAGAAAAAGAGAGAGAGAGAGAGAGATGTGCCGTGGGGGGAGGAGGAGGATCCGCGGCGCGTTTTGACGTCAAGAGGCTTAGAGGCATGTAAGCTGACTGGACAGAGGGATCGCCTCTCGCATGAGGGCGAGAAGAGGTCCTGTAGGCAGACGCAGAACAGGGTATTGCAACCAAGAAAAACGGTGACCAGCAAGAAAAAGGGAGGTCGTAAGGCATGTACTTCGGGATGTGGACGGACGGAAAGCTCGAGCGCTGGCGCGAGATGTCATTCTGTCATTCTGTCATGCTCGACCAGGATTCCGTTTAAGAAATGCACCTGTCGCTATCGCCCGAACCGCGGCACAACCAGACGCCGCCATGTCATCCATGTAGCAGAGGAGGGGAACCCCCCCCTTCACCCACAAGGTTGGTTAGGCAGTACGTTCTGGGATGGCTGGAGTGGGTGCGAACGGTGCCAGGCAAAACGGTGGGCTGGTGTGCAAGATGTCGGCGCCCACGACGAGCCAGGGTACAGCCAAAGGTAAACGGGGAGGAGTCAGCCACAGGCGCCGCTCGATACTGTCTCGGGATGGACCTTTGGAGCTTGTCTTGCCTTGGTCGCGAAGCTATTGGGGCGCCGTTGCGGGACAAACGCCGCGCAACTAGTCTTTCGAGGCTGGGGGTTTTCCCCCCCCCATCCAGGAGAAGAAAAGAACGCCAAAATGGACAAAATGTGGTGCGCTTCATCGACGAAAAAAGATCCAGAACGTGTTTCTGATGCTGGAACGAGAGGATTCCCCCTCCAAGACATCCCCTTTCGTCGCAGCACGGGAACCAGGACCTCGTCGCAGAAGAAAGGCTTGTGCTTGCTTGTGCATCTGCAGATGGAGAGCATACGGCGGCCCGAGAGGAAGCGACAAGAGGCAGCAGCAGCAGCAGCAGCAACAACACAGACGGTCGCATTGTGGCGCGGCACTGCTGATGCTGAGGTGATCCGGCAAGAGCAAAGACGGGAGATTTCCCCGAGCAAGGCTCTCTCGCGTTGCTGAATTGCCCATAGGTAGGGCGTCAAGCGTCTCCCGGGTTTCCAGGAATACCAGGCATGGTCCGCGGAGCGTGGAGGCTGGGGATCCGAATGCCTGCCGGCCACTCCACTCTCGCGGATAACCATAGATCGTCCCGCCGATTATCTCGACGTCGCTTCCCAGTAGGGGTCTGCGCTAAGCTAGTTAGATCGTGCTAGTGCAAGTTTGTTTGTCCGTCCGTCTGCCTGGAGCGGAATTCGGAGGGAGCGCTTAGCACAAGCAGCTCACAGTCTCTCGCACACGCGCGCGAGGTTGGCAACGGGAGTGGGCAAAGGAGAAGAAGACGACCCCCTGGCCGGTGTGGTAAGACGACAACCAACGGAGCTGAGTAGCTGGGCAAGAGGGCCCGATGTTCGATCTCTCTCTGTCTCTCTCTCAAAAAGTTGACCTCTCCATGCATCAGGGACGTGTGCCAAGGCCCAACCGCTGACTGCGACTGGCTCGCAGCTGGGTCTCTGGAGTCCCTATCTCAATGGTGATCATCCAAAGTCTCTGGGAACCCGTCGGCCGGGCGTGAAATACGAGGACGTCGTGGAACCGCTGCGATGCAGGAACTGGGGTGGTGGTGGTGGTGGTGGCCGAGTTGTTGCGGGATTGATCACCCGTGGCCCTATGGACGCCGTACTGCGTGACCTTCGGAACCCTGAAATATCGGAATGGCCCCGCGTAAGACGACGATATCTTGGCGACGAGCGCAGTTCCCACCTTCAGAAGTTGTCGTGGTATGACGACGAAGCTTGGCCTGTCGTGGTCGTCCGTCAGCTGCTGCTGCTCGCTACAAAAAGATGAGCAGACAATAAGCCGAGTCTCAGCGGCCCCAGGCCTTCCTTGACAATTTCCTTCTCGTAGCCCCCCCCACCCCTGTCATGATCGGGTCTTTCGGTGCATGGTGGCTTGGCAATTGCGGCGACGGACTCTGTTGAACGGGAACTTGGGCGAGAGAAGAGAAAGCGCTCAATGATGCAGCTGCTGACAGACCGGTCAGAAAAGACCCTTGTCCACACCTGCGCCTGCTCTCAAGGCAGCCGAGTGTTGTTCATGTTGCTCTACTGCTCTATTACTGTAGGCCTATGCAGAGTCCGCTCCGTCGCCACCTAGGCCGACCATCTGTCTGGACTTCATACGTTGAAGCTGTAGAAAGTGAAAAAAATGGCCGGTGCTCAGTGACAGAAGCTGAAACAAGCATAGTGCAGCGCCGCGATTCACGGCGCAACAACGGGACGAACTCGTTTCTGCTGTGCAGGTTGACGAGATCTGGTGCCGAATTGGCTTGACTGGTTGAGCCTGCTTTAGAGTTCGACTCTTGGTTGTCTAGTCAATCTGGTCTTGGAGACAGGCCGGTACACGTGTAGAACAGGAACCATGATGCCGGGACCACCAGCCTGGAATGCCCCATGAGAAGTCTCCGGCGCCGCCTCAACCCGTATCCGACGTGGGACACCCCC
>NW_019173136.1:0-79939 GCF_001831195.1 Colletotrichum orchidophilum | reverse complement strand
GCTGGCTTACCGGCCAGCACTGAAGCTCCAAGTTAGTCGCCCCTGACGCAAATGGGACGCATTGTCTGGGACTCTCCTCTGGGCCCACGGGAGTCGACGGCGGGTCTCTTTATTTGTTAGTATGATAACATCTAAGCCTCTGCAAGCTCCTTGACGAGTACGTCTACGCGGCAAGACCCTTTGACTTTGCGTTCGGCGAGCCTTTTGGCTTCATGAAGACCGACTCGGACAAGTGCGAATACATCAAGACGACGGAGAAGAACTTGCCCGTGTTCATGGCCACGACCGTATTTCTCTGGATGATTGGGCTGTTTCATTCCCCCGTCCTTAGGTTGATGTTGTCTTCGAAGAAGGATCGATTGGAGTTCGGCACGGTGACGGGGTGAACGGCCTTGGTTTCTGTTCTCCTCGTCAATAATCTCGGGAAGTGTGTTGGGTGTGGTTAACCGCTGACACTCATCCAGGATAGCCAAAAAGATCTCTGCCGAGCGATATGGCCCTGATAGAAGAGTCCAGAGGGATATATGTTATGTTCCTTCGTCGCCCACGGCCTCACCCAAGAGGCGGCAGGATCCGAGATGCTGCTCCAGACCTCAATCTGCCCCTGGCCCTTTTTTCGTAAAAATATCATCAGAATCTCACAGACCCCAGAAGCATCGCCGGCTCCGACACAACAGCGACAGCCAACCGCGCCACGATCCTCCCCATCACCACAAGCCCCCGCGTCCACACCAGATTGCTAGCAAAGATCCTGCAGAGATCCTCTTTACCACGAACGCAACCACCACGCGCCGCCCCATCATTGCCGACGCCGAGGCCCGCAACTTCCCCTACCTCCAGGCCGTCATCAAGGAAGGACTCCGCATCTTCCCGCCCGTGGCCGGTCTCATGGCCAACGAAGCGCCCGCGACGGGGGACACGTGGAACTGTGCGTTCATACCGGACGGGACCCGCGTCGGTTTGTCGGCATGGGGCATGTTTCGCCGGGAAGACGTGTTTGGCGCCGATGCGGGCGAGTTCAGGCCGGAGCGGTGGCTTGTTGAGGGTCATGGCGGTAGAACTTCTTTGGAGCTGCTGCGCAAGATGGAGGCAATGATTCATTTGGTGTTTAGTTATGAGTGGTATTATTTTCTTGGACGGCCTGTTGCGTTGATGGAATTGGAACAAGGTCTTTTTCGAAATGAGTCTTTGATGATTTTCTTTTTTTTCCCCTTCGTTTTCTTCTCACTAAGTTCCTGTGTATATAACGGCCAGCCATAACTCGCACTCTGATATGAGATCTTCTAGCTGCTTCGGCGATTTGAGTTCACCGTCTGCGACCCGCTGCATCCGTGGAAGAATTTCAAATGCGGCATTCACGTGCAGTCTGAGTACTGGATTAGGGCAAAACGAAGAGAGTGATATATGAATTTCTGTGGTGTTTGGGTAATCCTGAGCTCTCGAGCAGTTTTTCTGACAGATTCTGGCGTATGATGAACACTCAACATAATGTGATTGTTCGAGCCAAGTGTCTACCTATTGAGGATTAACTTACGATCAATAACAGCTCCCAGAGGAGAGAGAAGAAGAGAAGCAGATGGATATACGTCTCAGTCCCGTTTGAAAGGACTGAGGCACCGTCCCTGAACCATCTACAGCCCTCAACCATAATGATCCTTGTCATGGGTGACGGGGTTGCTCATACCGTCGGTTTCATCCCCAAAAGCACAATCCGAGGCAAGTTTAAAGCTGGTGGCTTGCACAAGAAGGCTGACTGGGCTACTTGACCTGTGATGCACTCTTAGATACCTTACATTGCCCTAGCCTACCAATCCCATCGGAGCTGCGTTGCGCAGACTATCCCACACAGCAATTTAGTGGTCCGTTGCGTAGTTTCCATAGTTCCACTCGAGTTTCCAACAATGTTTTCTCATTACAATGGGAAAAATAAAAAAAAAATCACGAGTTCCTCTCTTCAACAGTTTCGAGAGGGCAAAAGTGTAACACCCCATTGGCTAGCTCACGCAGGTAAACGACCCCCACAAAGCCACGCCATTGGCCGCTTTCTTCCCCATGGCCCCGCATCATCCCCGTCAGACCAGGAACGCCAGTCGTGTTGTGCCTCGGTATCTCGACATCCCATTTCGGCTCCCGTCTTCTCTTTCAACGTCATCGATCATCAATTCTCGACACTCACGCAACAACCGCAAATTTCATCACAAGTCAGTTTCTCATTCACTGACGCGAGATTTGTTCTTTCTCACTGTTTGTCACTTCATCTCACTCCATTCGCTCCAGTCATAATACCTTAAATCACAATGGCTTCATCCGACGAGGATAGGAAGATCGTGCTGTACCACTACTCCGCCTCGCCGTACGCCAGGCGGATCGTGTGGTACCTAGCTCTCAGAGGCATTCCCTATGTGCAGTGTGTAAGTCTACAACTCTCACATATCATCTCACCATTCTATAGTCTTTTCACACACTAACATTACGCGAACAGATTCAACCACCAGTCCTCCCCCGACCAGACGTCGCAAAACTGGGCATCACTTATCGCCGGATCCCGATCCTCGCCATCGGCCGCGACATCTACCTAGACACGCGCCTCATGCTCCGAAAGCTCGAACAGCTGTACCCCTCGCGGCCCCGCCTCGGTGCTACTGCCACTGCCACAGGCACGGCTAGCAGCAACCCGGAGCACGCAGCCGTCGAGCGCCTCCTCGAGGCTCTCATAATCGACTCCGTCTTCTCCAACGCAATCAACGTCTTGCCCACGAGCCTGCCCATGCTAAAGGACCCGAAACGCACCTGGATAAAGGACCGCGAGGATTTCGTCGGCGGCAAGCTCTCCCCGGAGACTATGGAGCGCGGGAGACCGAATGCCGTCAACGAGATCCGCCGCACGGTTGCGCTGCTCGAGACGACGCTGCTCGCCGACGGGCGGGATTGGCTCATCGGGACGCCAGGTCCATCGCTCGCGGATATCGAGGCCGTGTGGTTGCCGCACTGGCTGTCCGGTCTTCCCGGTGCGCTGCCGGAGGAGCACATTTCAAAGGAGCAATTCCCCAAGGTCTTTGCCTGGATGGAGCGGTTCCAACAGGTCACTGTAAAAGCCAAGAAGGCGGCGGCGGCGGACAAGGGCAAGGTCGCGACAGTGTCGGGCGACGAAGCGGCGGAAATTGTCGTCTCGTCGCCGTACAACGAGCCCGAGGGCCGGGTCGACGCCAAGGATTTACTTGTTATTGAGCAGGGGCTCAGAGCAGGCGACGAGGTCATTGTGTGGCCCGTTGATACGGGCGCCTCGCACAAGGACACCGGGAAGCTCCTGAGCCTCGATGGGGACGAAATCGTTTTTGAGGTCCAGGGACCCAAGGGGTCGGCGAGGGTTCACGCGCCGAGGCATGGCTTCCGGCTGGAGAAGCTGGAAAGGTATCAGGCGCGCACCGGCGCCGCGAAGCTGTGATTTTTCCCCACGGCCCGTTGTGTCTGTCGCCGCCGGCGTTGTGGCCGAAAGTGGCATGGCTCTTTTCCCCGGCCGAGTCTCATTCCAGAAGCTTAGCACGGAGCGAGGGACGGAGAATCCTGCTCCCACCGGGCCCGGTGTGACAAGCTATATCTTAGCTAGAAAACTTGAAAACGCCCGGGCTACACCATCGATAAAACACCCATCGAAAATCTGGAGCTCATCAGACCTCATCAAGAGGGGAGGAATGTGATCTATGTGCAGCTCCAGACACGTTTGGGGGTGCAACTAGCGGCAGGCTGAGATGGTTCTCAATGTACATGCTGAAGTAGGCTCAATAATGGTCGTTTACGTGGGTGTGCGACTTTCCCATCGTCCAGAAGGACCAAGAAACTGTTTTCGGCTCCAACCCGCGTGCTATGTACACAGGCCGGAAGGGGAAGCTGAGTTTCACCCTTACGCGCACCGGCTCCCACAATTGATGTGCTGAACAATCTCTGTCTAAGCTCACGCAATGTGGATGGAATTATGGCAACGGCCACATAGCCAGTGACGATTTCGATCCACACAAGAGCTGGGGGCTGTGTTGAACGGGAGGACGAGGTACAATGCTAGTGAGCCGCGGCTCCTGCGAATGCCGACGCCCATGATGATGCAAGATCAGCGTTCTCTCTCTCTCTCTCTCTTTTTTTTTTTTTTTTTTTTTTTTTTATTCCTTTGCTTTTCTAATTTTTATAAACCCCGCCCCCCCCCCCGCCGCCCCCCCCCCCCTCTCCCCCCCCCCCTCCCCATTTTTTTTTTTTTTTTTTTTTTTCAATGCCATGGCTTACTACAGGTTATCAACCACCTGCCAACAAGGTTGCTATTTAGCCTCTTATCGCTCAATTCCAGCTAGGTCTATCAGGAAGAAGAGATCATGTACTCGCGAGGTGTGAAACGGAGGTGACGGCTATCCATTCCGCAACAGATGCAGTGATATGGTAAGCGAGACCTTGACGTTCACTTTCGGCAGGCCATTTTGGCGATCCGGCCGAGAGGCGCACAAACCGCCAGCTGAGTCTGTGTTGAAGGATTAAATCATCGACAGGCGCGTCGACGATTCTCAGCCTCCAGAGCATCGGACGAGACCCTCCGCCAGGAACCCGGAGAGCGAGTTGAGGCTTACCCAGGCACTTGTGGCGTTGACCCGGTGGAATGGGGCAGCGGACGAAGCGGACGGAGAACTTTGGGCTAGACGGCATGGTATGCCTAAGCTGATTAGGCTGAGTCTTGTTCTTGCTATGGCTAAGCGCGCCTCTCGTCCGAGGCTCGACGTGGGCTTGGTGGGTTGTGGTTCTAGACCCGATTCCCATGCGACGTTTGGCTCGCAAGACGCAGATCGAGAGTCGGGCAGTTGGATCTATATTGAGCTTGATGCCGAGCCTAGAATGTAAACAATTCGCCCATAAGACGTGCCGTCTCATCCATCTTCTAGTCGGGTTTCTTCCGTCATCGCTCCGTCAATGTGTCCTGGAAAGATTGGCTTGGCCGTACAATGGGCCAGGCTACCGTAATGCGTCGACGGAGTTCGACTCTCGGATAGGCAGGCTGCGTATACAGTGTGACGCGACGCGCTCGCGGAGTGCAGAGTTTGAGCACAGTGCGAATAGAAAATGGTGTGGAAAGAGGAGCAAAGGCATGCAGGTTGCAAGGATGTTCTCCGGGTCTAGTGCGTCATAAGACGGTAGCCGACCATGTCAGTCTGCTTCGCCGATACGTACCGTTTGGTGACCTGAGACTCCCCGTCCGCTGGTGCTCCGGCGTCCAGCGCAAGGACACACCCCAAATCCAAGTAGGCCACGCAAGAGGAGGACGGGAGCAAGCGGTCTTCGCGGAGCAAACCAGTGGGTCGCTGGGATTGAGAGAAAATTTGGAAATCCGTCATCGCGGACCTTTCGTTGGAATCGCAACTTCCGCCATCGATGAGGCCAACCCGACGTAAAATCCCCGCGTGAATGACTATGAACCAGCAAGTCAAAGGGCCGTTACTCTTTGGGTTTGTCTACTGTCTGAACTTCGTGTTGCCATACCGCACATAAGGATCACTTCCCCGACCGTGCCGGGGCGACGAATGGTGGGAAACAACGATGGGCTCGCGTGCTTGGCTTGCTGGTTCGGGTTTTCTATTCGTCAGTGTCTGATAAGACATAGTTACGTCATGACCTGTGACGACACTAATGCGATACAGAAAATGAAAAGTATCGGGACAGTGCGGACCCGATTGCAGCCCGGACATTGGCCAAAGCTGTGACCTTCGAGCGCAATTGGTGCCGTTTTCGAGAACTTTGCCAATCTTCCGTCTCAACCTGAGAACAGACCACAAGAATAAAGCCGTGACGTAATGTTTGGAGGAAGACGCATCTGACTGACATGCGAATCGTGACTGTCTTGGCGGCTTGCCAGGGCAATTCTCGCTTGCAGCAACAGTGTCGACTGCTCTGTCAGTAAACTACTGCTGTCAACCATGCGACCCTATGCGGCTGGAAAAGGCCAACTGGGAGAAAGGGGGGGGGAGGTGTTAATATTTTCAGGCGGTGTCTGGTTTCCCGAAGGACATCGCTCGATGTAGCCTGTCTGGTGCGAGTGTTGTGACGCAATTTGTTGGACTCTGCAGTCGAGGCTTAGAGAGCCGGGGGGCCCTGGCTACTGGGGCCACCCTGTTCAAGCTGCAGCTTTTGCGATACCTTATTGGGTGTTGAAGGCAGCAATTTGCCACTTCGGTTTCCCAGTCACGTCGACAACCTCCCCTCTACGTAGCAAGGTTGCCAGCCCTTCCTTACTGTCATCGGCATACTAGGTCAGGACCGTCAGATAGCCGCAGCTTAGAAATCCTGGTAGAACGGTCGCTGTGCGCTATGCGAGGACACGGCTGTGTAGCGACTTGACGTGATAGTCTGGCACAGTCGTATGAACAAGAGTAGGTGCCTGTGTAGTTGCACAGTAGCTATACGGTTCAAAAAGACCAGCTGGATCGTGATGGGGGAGGGAAACTTTTGCTCTAAAAAGAAATTAGTATGTCGATCTCCTCACCGTAACGATTTCCCCGTGGCTAGGTTCCTCCAGGAGACCGGCGGCCGCACCCTTAGGCACCTGACAAAGCATAGCCGGCAGGTGGTTCGATGGCGTTGACTGTTCTAGACTCTCGTGGAGGATATGTTCCAGAACAGCCGCCAGGGCGATAACAAATATGCCGGATGGCGGACGTTGTTGACCTATTTCTTTCTGCTGGGTGTATGAGTGTGGATGGCCATAATCGAAGGTTGGGGAGTGGCTCAGTGGGCGATTATGAAGGAACGGGAGGTGGATCGCTTGTCGTGAGGTCCAAAGCACATGCTCCACCTCCGACGGCGCTTGGGAAAGGGAAGAAAAAAGAGGACAGAGGCGGAACCTTGGTTGCGACAGGAAGAAAAGTGATGCAATCAATGCAGGGGTGGGGAGACTTGTGGGGGGGGGGGCAGGCTGCAGCAAATGGAGACGTGCAGCCACAGTAGCAAACGTTGGCTGCAGATACTGGCTGGGTGGTGCCCAGGTGCGTTGCGACACCAAAAGGCGACTTCCACCGGACGCAAGACGGTATCTGATTGGCCAGTTCGCGTACAGTATTCTTAGTGCGCAACTCGCGTCGGGGGACAACCGCCTGATTTTCTACCAAGGTAACCGTACATGCCGTACAGGGCAGCGGGATATTAAATTTGGTGGAGGATGAGACGGCGATAACAGCGTGGAAGAGAAACATTTACATGCCGAGCACAGGAGGAAACACTCAGTGTCTTCCACGGCGGTGGCTTTCAAGGCATGTACATGAACCCAAGACAGCGGTGTTGGTCCGAGGCAATGCAACAACAGTATTGACATATTCCTTGAGCTGATAAAACAAGAAAAGGCGAAGACGAACAACAAAACCGGCCACTTACAGTCAGTATGTAGATGGTGCGCGGCTTCGGCAGACCGATCTGCCGCCTATCGCCTGAGGCAAAAGATGGGATGGAGATGTAGAGGAACACATCTCCCAGTCGCCTTTCTGTGCGTGCACTTGTAATAGGATCGGTGGTGAGGTCCGTCCCAGGCGACGATGTTAGGTGACAAACCCCACGCATGAGGAAAAGCGATTTGGTCGAGGTGGTCGCAATCGAGGCAGTATTCGTTCCTACCTTACGCCATTCAGGTTGTCGGAAGCGCGCTACGTACCTATCTTTCCGTAGAAGTAGGGACCTTGAGGAGGTACTTTGCCGAACTGGAATGCCAGACAGATGTGGTGGGATCATTCCCCATTGGTAAGCCATTCTTGGACGTCGGGGCATTCGGCGCACAGTGCGACAAACATCAACCCCCCACAAAAGCCCCAGCGTTTCTCGTAGAACGGGGAAGGAGAAAGAGGAAGAGAAAAAAAAAGGCCAGGAGCACCGAGAGGAAGCGCGCAAGAGCAAGAGGCAGGAAGCCTGTTGAGACTGGACTGGGACGGGGGGCGTTGTTGGAAGGGGTGGGCACTGGGCGTGGATGGGACATGGACATGGACGTGGGCGTTTTGGTGTCAGAGTGTGCGCCGCCGCCGCCCACCCATTTTCTTTTCTTTCGTGCGCCCTCGCTCTTTTTTTTTTTTTTTAAATCGACCCCCGCGCAACGTCATACTTGACCTGTGACGTCTGCCGTTTTTCCCCCCCGACATCTTACCCTCACAACGATTACTCGTTCTCCCCCCCCCCCTCTCACCCCGCCCCCCGGCCGCCCCCCCCGCTTTGTGGGCTTGTGAATGCGCCCCCCGCGCAACGTCATACTTGACCTGTGACGTCTGCCGTTTTTCTCCCCCGACATCTTACTCTCACAACGATTACTCGTTCTGCACCCCCCCATCTTAGCACGTCCCCGGGTACGCATCCAGAGAGGCCACAACTACGCAATACCTCTTGTCTTTTTTCCCCCTCCCCTGCTGGCGGCCGTAGAGAGACAACTCTTTTCTCACCACCGTCGTCGATCGTCGAAAGCTATTCCATTCCCGTGTCGCTTCTAAATCAGAGGAGCGCTGCAATAGCGTAGCTGCTGCCTCTGACGGCTAACCTTCTCTGCCGCGGCCATCGCTGCTTTGCCCGTCCCTCTACATTGCGTTGCAGATTGGTTTCCGCCCGGATCTCCTCTACCGCTTCCAACCCAGATCTATCTCTGAGCTGAATCTACCTGCGTGTCCTTCTTCTCTGACCTCATCTGGCTTTTCAACACTACCATACATCATCATCCCTACCTTGCTACCGTCACTTTTTGCCTTTGGCGTCCACCCCACAAACGTCAACAACGCTACTTTCCCCAAATATAATACATCATCGTCGTCATCATGGGGACCTCACCGAACGACGCCTCGACCGGGGGTGATACGAAGTCACCCAAACAGTCCAACAATCCCACTCCCCCACGTCAAAGTAAGTCTGACAACCTTCTGCATCGCGTTACTCGTTGTTTCTTCACCGAAAAGCATCTTTGTCGTCGCCGTCGCTGTCGCCGTCGTCGTCAACTTGCTCACCTCAACAATAGATTCCATCCCAGAAGTGAAGCAACCCGACCCGAGCCTAAAGCCCGATGCTGACGGCGCGAAACCTCTTGGTCCTCCCCCTCGACCTGGACAGACCACTGGAAATACTCCCGATTACTTCGGCGCTGGAGCCGCCTCTCTCAGTCTGGAGCCCAATCCCTTTGAGCAGTCTTTCGGCGGAGGCGCGCCAGAGACACCCGGTGGCACGAAACTACCATCCGTTGCTGCTCTGACTTCGCCATCTTCGTTGCTTCCTGGCAGCGGTGCTACTCCATTCAACTGGGGAGGAGGTTCATTGCGAACCGGTCCTTTGAGCCCGGCCATGCTGTCAGGTCCCACCAGTGACTATTTCAGCGACACGCATCACCTCCGAGGCGGATTTCCGACCCCCAACGAGTCCTCGTTGAGGACGGGACTGACGCCGGGTGGCAGTGGTTCCATGTTCCCTGCTCCTAGTCCTAACTCTCAGCAATTATTTGCCCAGTTGGCCAGTGGCGGCGCTACGCCCAGTACCATTGATTTCCATCGCACTGCTTTGAGTGCGGCTGCAAAGCGTGACACTCAAGCCCAGAACCAAAGTCAGAACCAAAATCAGAACCAACTCCAAAACCAGAACCACAACCAGCAACAGACGCCCGTAACGTCGCAGCCGCAGGAGATGCCAAACGGCACATCTGCTGTTAAGACTGAGGCAAAGCAGTTCGACCCGCACGATAACGACGCGGCAAACGGCCTGTTTATGCTTGCTCAGGGTGCCCAAGGTCGAAACGGTGCTCCAAACGGCGGTTTTGCGACAACTCAAACACAGTCTCAGGCCCACCCCGCCCCAGCTCCGACACAAGGAGTAAACACATCGCCTCAAATGAGCGTCAACGGTGCTGGATCTGTTGGTGCGGGTTCATCAGTACGCGGTGTAAGCGAAGGCGGAAGTGCCATGTCGGATGAGAGCGAGCAAGCGCGGCCCGCAGCTAGAGGCAATGGCAAGCGCAACTCTACTGGGGGTGCGTCGACAAATGGCCGTAGAAAGGCTGAAGAGCCACCCGCCAAGGCCCCACCCGCCAAGAAGTCGAAGCCGAACAACAATATACCCCCTCCTGATATGATGAACGGGGACGACAGCCAATCGGATGATGACGACATGAAGCATGAGAACGGTGAAGGTGGCTCTAAGTCGAAGATGACTGATGAGGAGAAGCGCAAGAATTTCTTGGAACGCAACAGGTGAGCCCCATTTAATGTTGGTAGTCAGTAAGTTTTCGCTAACACCCTGTGCAGAGTTGCTGCCCTCAAGTGTCGCCAGCGCAAGAAGCAGTGGCTGGCCAACCTCCAGTCAAAGGTGGAGCTGTTCAGCAGTGAAAACGATGCTCTCACGGCCCAAATCACGCAGCTGCGGGAGGAGGTCGTTAACCTCAAGACATTATTATTGGCTCATAAAGACTGCCCTGTCACGCAGCAGCAGGGCCTTCACGGTGCCTTCATGCAACAGGCCATGGAACCATTTAATCCGCAGATGAATCCGTATGGCATGGCTGCTCCTATCCCCAACCAACAAGTCCTGGCGGCAGGTCAGGGTGTGCAGCGCCGCTTTTCATAGGATGACGAAGTCTTGTACAACAACAATCTTAAATATGAGGGGTTGAAGGCTCGGATCCACCAACGAGCAACCCATGAGGTTGCAATTATCGGCTTGCTTCAGGCGACGTCGAGATGACGACTTTTACGCTGTTTCATTCTACGGCTCAGCCAAATCTTGCGGTTCACCTGTATCATCACTATATACGACACTCTTGCTCCTCCACGATTGGGGTGCAAGGATTAGCCGGGGATAAGCTTCCCAGCGACAGAGGCAGCCCACCATGGGTAGGAGGAGGCGGGGAGTTTGGCAGGCGTCATTGGCTTGCTGCAATTGCATCAGCCCGTCATTGGAAGGGCGAGATGCGAAGCATATACATCAAAAGGAGTTCAGGTTCGGCAAGTCCATTTGAAAGGGTGTAGGCGTCAAGGGGCGGCCGATGGGAATACGCCATCTTCCGCCGGCTGGTTGACTTTGATATTGATTGCAAGTAGCAACGGTAACAAGTGCTGCATGAACGGCAACGCCTCGTGGTCATTTAATTTATGAGATTTTGCCCAAATTCAGAGGCTACTCGTCAAGTGCATGCAACTAATGTGAAGATGGTGTCCAATTAAGTGTGGAAGCTCACGAGGGTCATGAGCATGTTAAATTTTTGTTTTGAGTGTACAGCGTTCTACAAGCCCAGTTGCAAGTGAATGAAGATGGCCACTGGATCAACCTGCCAAGAGCGGTGAGTGGAACTGCTGTAAGTGAGGCAGTCATGGTCCAGGGTTGCGAGTGGCAGAGGGGGTGTTTCTAAAAGAGGACTAGCGCCGCCGCTCGGGTAAATTGTCCCTCATGTAAACAACATCGCAGAGAGGGTGCACCAGAACATCGTGCGCGCCGCCGACCACCACATCTGTAGAGAAACGCGACACTCACGACAGCACCCCGCCGGCCGCATCTCCAACAAGTTCGCAGCTACACCTAGCCGAACCGATATTCTGCGTGTTCTTGATTAAGCACGCGCCGATTGACGCGGTTTCGATTGTCTTGAGGCGCGACTTTTCGCTTCTCATTCTGAGCGCCGCCTTTTGTCTCTCGACCGCATGCCTCACTTGACGCGCCATCCATGACGACCGTCATTCGCACCCGTCACCCGTTGCAAGTTATTAGCATGAGCAACGAGCAGCCAGAGAGAAGGAAAAGCAAGCGCCTTGCCGGTGAGTCGGAGGAGCTCGGGGGGGAGGCGAGGAAAGTGCTAAAACGACGCGCAGCCTCATCGCTTTACGACGAGCAGGATGGCGACTTTCACTTCACGCGCGGATCGAAATCGAAGCGAGTCAGGAACGCGGATCGCGAGCCAGAACCTGAATCTGAACCGGCGCCACTGCCCCCCAAAAAGTCTGGAAGAGGAAGGCCGGCGAAAGAACGCGCTTCGGCAGCAGCGAAGGCGCCCGAGCCTGCGCCATTAGCAGCAGCACTGAAGGCAGCGACATCATCAAAGCCGCGAACGCGACGGACAGCGGGCTCACAACCGGTTGAAGACGATGAGCTGCAATTATTTGCGCCCAAGCGCACGACGAGACGAAACACGCGCAGTTCCACTGAAAGGACGGAGAAGGAAATGCCTGTCAGGAAACCAGCACCAGTACTAGAGGAGGAGCATGATGAGGTTGACAACGCGACACCGAGGGAGCCGGAGCCGGAGCCGGACAGGCGGCAGACGCCACGCGTCATGGAGGAACCCGTCGAGTCTGCGAAAATCACGCTTCCCGTCAGCGATACGCCTGTCATCAATCGCAACAAGGAAATGAGAAAAAAAGGTGGAGGCAATCGCCGGAGCAGTACGGGCATGCGCGGCCGGAGAGCAAGTTCGCTGATCGAGAGTGGGCATAACGCGATTCCCCACCGAGAGGTTGACGCTGCAGAATTCTACAAACATATTGAGTCGGAGGGCCTAATGGAACCAAGAAGGATGAAGCAGCTGTTGACCTGGTGCGGTGAACGAGCCTTGCTGCAAAAGCCGCCTCATGGGCAGACAGATTCTAATACTATTCTAGGGGGTGAGTAAGGAGCAAATGTTTGACGAAATCGCGCCTAAGCTGACTATTTTTTTCTCTTCTTCCCTTCCAGCTCGTTATATTCAGGAACAGCTCTTGAAGGACTTTTCCACGAAGTCAGAATTTTCGGACTGGTTCAGTCGAGAAGACGAGGGGCCAAAGAGGCCCGTTGTGTACCTACCAAACCCACGCAACATTGAGCACCAGGAGAAAATTGAGCAACTTGAACAGAAAGTCAAAAGGTATATTTCTCGGCTGTCCAAAATCACAATGACATCGGCACTAATTGGTCACAGATTAAAACAAGAAAAGAAGAAATGGCTGGCGCTAAACAAAACGCGTCAAGATATCCCGCCACTATTCCCAGAAACAGATACTGCACGACCAGCAACAGCCGATGCATCCATACTTGAACCGAACGAGGCAGAAATGCTGAGCTGGCTCACTGACCCAGCATCATCGTTCGAAAATGTCCGCGCCAAGACGCTCGCCCGCCTGCAAGACACGCAGTCAACGCTGGAGTTTAAGGTGGACCAGCTCGCGGACGGCATACACAAGCTTTCTCAACGAGTCGACACAGCAGGCCGAGAGGCGGATAAGGTCCTCTCTCTCAGCGCCGCGCGGCTTAAGGAGCGGGAGGTGAGAGAAAAAGCCAACGCAGGCACGAAAGAGATGCCTGTCATGGAGGTGCTCCGCAGCCTGGGGAGGATACTACCAGAGGGCGGGGAATAAAGGAACGTTGTACACACATGAGCCTACTTGCCTCTGGTTTTTGCGCGCGCTGCCGTCCGTCCCCTTTCTTATGACGAAGGTATAATGATTGATATGAGATTGTGGTGGTTCGGGAGGCTCATCCATCTTTTGATTTTGCTTCCCTTGGGGTTCTATCGAGATGGTTATCTCAGGACGGATTGGGCAGGCAGACAACATCTCGTCTTGTTTCGCTGCTTGGCATGGAATTGGCGCTGGAGGGGGGCTTAGGGATGGATTTGAGATACAGACAGCATCTCGAACGGAGTTTTCATTTAGCCAAATACCCACATGTTCTTTCGCTATCGACACGTCGGCAGTCTGTTCTTGTGACGCGATGCTGGAATGTGTCGGTCGGTCCGCGGCCATGTCGGATCCATGTTGGCATTCGTGAATATGCCTGACGATATAACTGTCCTGGGCGCGTTTTGTCTGTTTTTCGACTTGTAGCTCAGACTATCCAGAATATTAGAGAAATGCTACGCGACCAAGCTTTGTGGCATCGCTGCATCACCACTACATGTTCTTGTTTTTTAATCCACTACTCGGCAGCCCACTTGTGTGGTAATGTGCAGATCAACACAGTCCCAATCTTGCTAAAGAACTACGCAAGGGTCCTGTTATCAATGCTACTTTGGTGCACGATCCAAGCCACCTCCGCGCGCCCGTTGAGATCGAACCGTCATACAGTGTCGGTCGCCACAAATACGGTAGCAACTCGCACCGTCCGAGCTCCATCAGCATGAAGGGTCCTATACGGTTTTCGAAGCGAACTACATACGGAGAGGCTTTGCTCGTGGAATCTTCGTTCCTACCTCGGTAACAAAATGACCTCGAGCCCCTCGCACCTATCACAGCGTCCAAGTTTGTCAGACGACAACTTTAACCAACTTCGAATTCTTCGCTTCCCCCCTCCCCCTCAAAGCGTATTCGACAGCTCAGGGGCAGCAACACAACCGAACGTCATTCTACACATCAGAAGGCTAAGATAAAAAAGAAAATGTCGACATTAGCCCGCCGTGCCCTCCGCCCGGCCCGCCACCTCCGAGTCGCGGCGCCGGCCGCCGCACCTCTCGTCCTCCGCAGGTGCTTCGCTGACAACAAGCCGCCCATCTACACCGAGTCCGCCGTCAACAGCGAACTGGGCGTTGGCGAATTCGAGGGCATCAAATTCCGCGTCGAGCCGCTGCGGCGCAAGGGCGAGGACGAGCGGACCATGCGCGCCCGTCTCCTCTGTATGTGTCCTTCCTACCACGGAATATAAGAGAAAGAGAGAGAGAGAGAGAGTCGCAATTCAGATCTTGGAAGTTTGAATGCTAATCACGCCTGTTGGAACCAAAAACAGACCAGTCCCGCAAACGCGGCACCCTCGAATCAGACCTCCTCATGTCGACTTTCGCCAACGAGCACCTCCCGCACATGACAAAGGCCCAGATGGCGAAGTACGACCTCTTCCTCGACGAGAACGACTGGGACATTTACTACTGGGCCACCCAGGAAGAGGCCCCCTCTGCCTCGGCATCAACCCAAAGGACTTCCTCCACGACATCCGACACCCTCGCCTCCTCAACCGCCAACGCAGCCGAGTCCTACCGCCCCGCAGGCTCCGGCGCCGCCTCGACAATCGACTCGGGCAAGACGACGCAGACCAAGAAGCCTCAGGAGGACGTCCGCACGCAAGACGTGCCGGGCGAGTGGGCCAACACCATCGGCTCCTTCAAGGCGCAGTACCGCCCCGTTCCCGTGCGGTGGCAGGGCAGCGAGATTTTGGAGATGCTGCGAGCCCACGTGCGGAGCCGGCGCGCCGACGGCACCGTCGGCGTGCACCGGGACGTGCAGGAGCGCAAGGAGGGCGGGCTCGGGTTCATGCCGCCCTTGTTTGACGTTGACAATGCGGGCAAGAAGAACTAGATTGTTGCTCTCGCATGACAAGCCACAAAAGGTAGCTTGGGAGACAGAACACATGTGCGAGATGCGGAAGGTAGAGGGAGTAGGATTATAGAGGTTTGAAATACTGTACCATTATCTATCAGGAACAATCACATTATGGGAAAGGGGTGGGGCATAGGGGCATGGTACATCATAGATGGCTTCGTTGGAAGCTTTCTTGCATAGTCAACGGATGGAGAGAGCGCGAGCACATGCGAGGTGGAGGTGTAAGATGGTGACTTGCTTCAAAGCTTCATTGAAAGCTTCGACACATGGGGCGACGTTGTACACCAAACTGTAATTTGACAGCAATTGAGGGCTGCTACTAGCATGGGTGCGGCAATAGAATCAGCCCTTAGCCAGGCATCGACTTATCGGGATCGTGAAGTCAGCCGGGCATCGTGGCTTGACGTGCGTTCAATGCAGCAATGTCCGCTTCGTGCCAGCCCCTCGCCGGCCCCATGACAGCGAGGACTAAGTTGCATATGTAGATTCTGGTGTAATGTAATTTCCGTTATATCATTCATGACTTTTATGGTGACCGTCGTATGTATGCATACACTAATACACCCTCGAAACCCCGAGGTGGTTTTGATGCTTCCAATGGCATCACAGAGACTCATCATCACCGCTGCGCAACAGCAGCATATCTGTCGTCTTCCGCAACTCCTTTACGCCATCGTCAAGTCGTTGGCTGGCTTGCTTCTTTATTTCATGATTGATTGAGTCTAAATCAGGTGCTTAGATCTGTCGCGTAACTTGTTAGCTTTCAAGACTTTACTAAAGGAGACATGGAAACAAGCACAAACCTGAAGTATGCCCGCAGGTACATGATCTGCCAACCCCACAGACCGACGAGAATGAGCGTCGTGCCGATGCCGAACCACTTGACACGGGTGTTAGTGCTCTCGTTGGTGTCGCGCAGCTTGTGCTCGCGCGCGCGCAGGTAGTCCATCTCGGTGTTGATCTCGCCGACGAGCTCGTCGATGCGCCTGAGCTCTGCCTCGACGGGCTTGAGCTTCTCCGTCGCCTGGATGGCGTTCCAGTCCTTTGCGTCGGCGCCGATATCGATGTCGAGTTCAATGTGGCGGCTTGTTGCGCCGCTGCGGCCAGCTGTTGGATGTTCACTCTTGTCAGCTTTTTTTTTTTTTTTGGTTCTTGTCCTCCTTAGAGAATGTGGTAGGGGCATTGCTTATGGGAAGTGTTCAGGCCATTCACATGACAATGTGGGTGTGTAGATGTGACGTACAGCCAGAGAGGATGTTCTCGAAACAGACGTCGAAGGCGGCGTCTGCATGGGAGGTGAAGACTACACGCTTTTCGCCGCCCGCAATGTCCTTGGGTTTTCCGTAGTCGTTGCCAACAGCGTCCTTTATCTGCAGAGTCATTCGTCGTTAGCCAAACTCCCATTGTGGCCGACTTTTCCCTTCTTTTCCACTTCCCCCCCCTGTTCTTATCCTGTTCCGATCTCTGAAAAGCTTCATCCCTTCCGAGGGCCAGTCCCAGCACCGCGGAGGATGATGGAGGAGGGGTAGCAATTAAGGCCACATACGTGCATGTTGACGGTCATGCCGTCACCCTTTGATCCGTCCACAATAGCAGTGACGACGACCAAGGTATCCCGAGCGACGAAATTGCGGATGCATCGCTCCTTCTTGCCCTCGTGACTGGTCGTGGCTTGCAAGTCGAACCTGAGCGCCTGGGCGCAGCAGGCGAATAGCACGAGGCCGCACACATAGTGCAGTAGTGACCTTGTCGGCGCCATAGCTTATTCGCAAATCCGTATCAAATTCGAAGAGGGAAAAAGGAGTCGATCGATTCGGGGTCGGTGAAAGTCGACGGTCGTAAACGGGTGTGCCGAGAAAGGAGGGAGGGGAGAACAAGCCTGGCGTGGGTGGGAATTGCGTCGTGAAGGAGCTCCCTGGACTGGACACACTACGATAGGAGAGCTACGCCTAGGTAAGGAACCACCTTTTGGGGGATTTTTGGAAATCTGTCGCGTTCGAAAGCCAGGACCACTCAAAGACCCCTGTCGACGGGTAGGTCGCCGCTCTGGCCAATTGGACTCGGCCGGTGGGACAGCCTCGTGCTTGGCACTCACGTGAGGCAACAGCCTCGCAACTTTTTGGGTTTGGCGTTTCTCGCGCCTGGCGCGCCGCTGCTACTGCCTTATTCTTCGCGATGCGACGACTCTTTTAACGGCATTGCAGTTTGAGGATCAATACATTTGTCCAGTAACTGCTGCGTCCCCGAAACCTTGCCAAACCAATCTAGCATCTTCTCATAACGAGATATTCTCGCCAAGATGCCCAAGTGTAAGTCCCGACCTCGTCCAAATAACTGGCCAAAGAATAAGCTAACACGAGGTCCCAGTCTTCTGTACGTCTCCATCACCCCAAGCTCCCCACGATCGGTCGCGAAGCTACTTCAGTCGAACTGACACAAAACCTCCATGTCTAGGCGACTACTGCGATGTGTACCTCACGCATGATTCCATGAGCGTGCGCAAGGCGCATAACAGCGGTCGAAATCACCTGCGCAACGTCGTCGACTACTACCAACGTGCGCTTCTTCCTTCCCCCCTTCGCCCATCCCCAGCAGAGCCTTCGAAGCTAATTTTGCAATTTCCATTTAGAAATCGGCCACGAGAAGGCCCAGTCTGTCATTGACTCCATCACCTCCTCCTATGCTGCAGAAGGCCAAGCCCACAACAACCCAATGCTGCCACAAAACCAGCCCGGATCGGCTTTCCCGCCACCCTTCCCTTTTCCAGGAGGTTCGTACACAACCTCCCCCTCAGTGTACCTGTCGCGACGACTCATTACATCAAATACTAACTTGAATCTCTACAGGCGTCCCGCCTCCCTTCCCCGGCATGCCCGCCGGTGCACCCCCCTTCCCTCAAGGCATGATTCCACGTAAGTCTCACTACTACCCAGAGTCCCACCGGGAATCCTTCCAAAGGTAGACTCACACGCTGACACGCCACACTGGAAAAAGCCCCCGGACAAGGCGGACGCGGAATGCCGCCGATGCCGCCCTTCCCCCCCGGCCCCAACGGCTCACCAATGCCCCCAGGAGGTCTCCCGTTCCCCCCGCCCGGAGGTCTGCCAGCCGGCCTCCCATTCCCACCCCCAGGCGCGCCGGGCGGTCTCCCTCCCAACTTTCAGTTCCCCGGCATGCCGGGCGCGGGCGCCTTCCCACCAGGACCTCCTGGCGCCTTTCCGCCTGGTGGCGGACCTCCGGGACAAGACAGGCGGTAAAAGATAGTTTTGTACTAGTAACAGCATACTCTCACGGACGGGAGCGTCTTCTTCATGGTACGGTGGGATTGGTGTTTAGGCGTCACAACCAGGGAGGGTATAAAACTTCATGATATGGCATGGTACATCACATTCAACACATAGTAGAAGCTATCCTGAACTTCAAAGGACCGAGGTATTTTCGTTCTGAACCTTGGATAAAATGGTATCTTCACGAGCAATTTTTTCTATATGATACAACAATAAGAGGCCCTCTTTATTTATAGCAGACAGCGCGCGTTCATCAAGCCTGACCAGTCCCAACCGTATCATAAACATCGTCACGAGGTCTCAAGGTGTGAACTTTGCCCCATCATCAGCTCCGAATCCGCGAAGAAATAGTTCTTTGGTCGTTAAGTATTGTAGTCGTAACAAAATCGTTCGTAGCAGTCGTAATATCCCATCCATTCCTCCACTACTCGTTCAGTGCTCCAATCCCAGATATATTACGCGAAAACGCTCCAGATTAATAGATCTGGAAGACAGTAATTTTTGTACGTTGAATCGATCAAAAATGGGCGACAGATGTGTTGTTTTGTTCGTGGGGGCCGCGGTGCGAGTTCCGTCGAAGGACGTCACCCATGCCATCTCTCACTTCGCGCGGCCCGCTGATTTTCTGCCTCAGCTCCTGCGTCCTCTTCTCTCGCTTACGCTCGTTCAACTGTCGTGGTATATTTTGCAAGCCCTCTAGAGTGCCCGAAATCGAAAAGCGCCGTCTCCGTTTCGGACCAGCTCGGTCATTTGCGGCGCGGTCGTCGTCTGGCCTCATTGAAGGCCCAGAACTGGGCGGCAGTTGATCACGGAGTGAGTCGAGGCTGCTACGGCGTCTCATGACCCGGAGGTTTCCGCTGTCTGTCCGGCGGATGGTCCGGCGCTCAGGTTCATCCTGAGGCCCTGAGGAGTAGATATCATCCTCGCCACGAACAGGAAGGATGGCAAACGTCTTCTTCATCCGCTCGCTAATGCGTCTTCGGGGACTCGGGCGATTGTCAATGGGGGGGTATCGATAGACCTGGCTGATGGGTTCGTCCTCCATTTCTCTCTCCCACACATCATCCTGCCGGTCAGAGTACGCAGGGCGCCAGTGCGGATGCAATCGGTCGTCCTCGGGCGGCGGGGCCTCACAATCCGGGCACGAGCATGGATCCTCCATAGAAGAATGGTCTTCACCGCGAGGCCCGGAGCTTGATCCTCTCCGCGTAAGAGAAAAAGTCCTGGTGAGGAGCCCAGGTCTGCCACTCTTGGGCGGGTACGTCTCCGAATTTCGTCGTCGGACCAGTGCCCTCTTAATGACAGATCTACTCCGCTGAGGTTGCTCATCCACCATCGCCTCGAAGTAGTTGCCCATGTTGCGTTGTCTCTCATGATTAGGTGTCAGCCCCGAAGGCGTGGCGGGAATGAACTGGATTACAGGAGGTATAACCGGAGGGACCGGAGGAGCCGCGCGGGGGTTGCGAAGTGGTGAATCAACGTCGTCCATAGAATGCTGATGCTGTGGAGGCGTGATTGGAAATTCGCCGCCTGGCCCCGTAGTGATGATCGTAGGCCGCTGAAACGTTTTTGGCAAGTCTCTCTCGGTCTGAGAATCCTCAGAGTCCTCCGACGGCTTGTTGGAGTGATTGACGACAAGAACCGATGAGTTTTGATGAGGATACAAATTCACAGCCTTTGCCTCTGACACTTCGGGCGCAGTACCGCTCGTTTCTACTGAGGCTGCTGAAAAGGGAGTGTTTTGCGTTGATAGGCGTTTGCCAAAGAAGGGATCTCCGTGGCGATCTACGTTGAGTTTATGGTCTTGATGATGGTGGCCGTTATCAGTCTCAGAGGAGGTGGCCCTTTGGAGGGTCAAGGCGGGTACTCTCGTTTCATGTCCAACCTGTTGGTTCAACAAAGCGTTCTGTGATTTCAAACTTTCCGCAGTGAGTGAGCCAGCGCGGGAAGTATTACGGCTGGTCGGAGCGGATAGAGACGAAGAACGCTTCGGGATGACGGGTGGGTAGTCAATCGTACGTTGGTCAGACCCATCCGACTCGGACATTGAGCGGAATCTTCGCCCTGGCCGTTCGAACACTGGTGTAGACAAGTCGTGGCTCTTTGGACCGTTTGCACGAGGCGCTGACCCGATACTGGCACTTCTTTTGGACCGTCGACTGCTGGTTGACCTCAGGGACGGCTCCCTGCTGGATCTGGATGATCGACGATCCGGGACAACGATGACCGGAATGCCACCGCTCTTCCAGACTTCTCTGCGTGCCTTACTACTCGAAATCGAGTTGAATGTTGTATTCGAGGCAAAACTGTCATGACGGCTTTCGCTAGGACGAGCGAGCGCCCTCGTTCTCCTTGGACTTCCTCCCAGCTGAATAGCCGAGTTTGTGGCAGAGCTGAGGGGAGACGGATCAGAGCCCGAGTCCCTCAACCCAAATTGCTTTCGTACGTGTCTGAGTGTCTGTCTTCTTTGTGGGATTGAGGGAGCTTCTACCAAGATTGCCTCGACAACCGTAGAGGCAGCGGATTTCGTTGACTTTGCAGATTTTGCAGACATTCCCGACAGTCTGCGAGAGTCAGCGTCGACTGTCGTTCCCGGGGTCGAGGTGTTGCGCCAAGCGATTTCGCTGGGTGCATAGAAAGCTGCCCTATCACGTTGGGACATCGCGCGCAACGCCTTGGTAGCGTTTGTCGGCGTCACAACGCGGTCTTCTATGATTTCGACCCTACGTCTTCCAGTCCGAGGCGGCGTTTCGGGCTTTGGACGCCTTTTTCTCACGGTAACATTTCTGCCCAGATTGTCATCCCACTCTTGTTCTACTTCGTTATTTGAGGCCCATTCTCCGTCAAACGTGCCAAAGTCTCCCTTAGCTTTGGGCGTTGGAAGATCCTCAGGAGGCGACTCCAGTCCCAGGCCTAGACCGACTGGAGGCGGCGTCCTCACCTGAGGTCCGGAAACGCGTCGAACAGTATTCTGAGAGGTTCGTGCTGAGAGAATGTTTGGCCGAACGGTCGATTGCAAGTCTTCTTCAGAGGAAAAGGGCTCTTCTCTAGCGGTTCGAAAGGATTCTGTCCGCGACTCAGCGGTAGTAGCTTTCGACACTTTGCGGTCGATAGTTATCGGTCGCACAGCCTTGGGGCGAGTAGCAGGTTGAGGAGGCGTCACATCCGGTGTTGGTGGACTTTTCTGGTTCGGAGGTGTAGCGGGTGGGCGCGCTGGGGTTGTTGGTGGCTGTGGTCCCAGCCCATGGGGTTCGGCAGGCGCCGGGCTGGGAGGCTGGATGGAGTGACTGCTCGACGAGGTTCGTGAGTGGGAGTGAGAAGGCGGTGTCGGAGGCAAATCCGGGCCACTGCCTATCCGCTTAGGTTGATGCCTCAGTGTTTGAGGGCTCTGTTGTTGGGGACCACGCATTTGCGACGCTACAGCGTCAACATCGAGGTCGTATTTCCTGGGCGTCGATCGCACTTCGAAGTATTGCGTGTCGCTTCCACTTTTCCTGGGATGCGGTAGCACTTTATGCTTCTTGAACATTCTTTGCGCTTGCAAGCCGTCTTCGGGCAAGGTCGAAACGTGCTTCGTGGATCGGACAGACATGGCGGTAGAGCTCAGGCTCTCAGCAGCCGTCATCTTCAGATCACGTTTGTTGAAAGACGTCAGAAAGACATGCGACGCGCTCCAAGTGCACACACGTTGACCCCTTCGCAGGTTAGCGAGGATGTGAGAGGGCCAAAGGTGTTTGCATGCTGAACAGAGTGAGGTTCATGAGCGTGTTGGGGCTTGTGATGAGGAAATGAGCGGTCGATAGTACGACGTTGGACGGTTCGAAGTTTCGAGTGAAGAAAGGTGAATGTTTGAAAAGCCGGTAATAGCAGAGAGGAGAAAAGTATTAAGGGTATGCGTGAGACATTGAATCGGAAAGACCTGGTTGGTAAATCGCGTCGGGGTCCAGTGGCGTCCAGTGACCGATGACAGTCATGAGAGAGACAGCGGAAGCTATGGGACGGAAGACAATCCTCAAGTTGGTTCAATCCAGCGATATGAGACGGGAGCTCTGTGGTTGAAGGAGTAGAGGCCCGTCAATAGTGCTTGAGGCGAAGAGTTGGTCGCAGGAGTCACGATGTAGGGCCCGCGTTTTGTGTGGGAGAGGGAGGGATGAGGCGAGGATGGGTACTCGGACGAGGGATGCGGTTCGATCGGGTTCAAATCGCACAGACCGACGTAGGGAGAGGGGAGGGGGGGTCAGAGAGAGAGGACGGGACGGATATGTGAGATTGACGCTGAACTTCGGCCGGGCTTGGTGAAAGCGTGAAAAGAAGAAAATAGCGATCCTAGGCTTCCTGCGGCCTGCGGACGGACGCTGGCGCTATTTTGGTGCAGGACACGGCTTCAGGAGGTTGAGACGAAGGACATGGTCGACGGTTGGAGGAAAGACAGACGGGAAGGATGATTGGCAGGGCGGGAAAGGGTCTGACGCAAAGGAAAGAGAATACGCCGTTGGGGGAGAAGAGACAAGGGCAGAGCAGACTTGGAGCAGCAAGTTTCCGGACGTGGGAAGATTTGGTGGCAGAGAGTTGCAAAGGTAGGCAGAGGCAAGGAGGCGGGAGGAAAGCTGGCGATAGGTGCGAGAAAGAAGAATGGCGGGGCGCGCGCGGTAAATGGGTACATGATACTTGCATCATTCAGGTGCTAGGAACCCTACCTTACCTTACCTACCTAAAGTAACTAAAGTAAGGTGAGGTAAGGTGAGGTGAGGTAAGGTAGAGAGGTCGAGCTCTAGTGGGACTTGGCCAGGTGAGAAGAGAAAGACCCGACGGTTCAAGGTATCCTCCTACTGCGGACTGCTAGAAGAGGTACTTCAGACATGTTAGTCCAATGGGACGTCCAACCAGTTGGTTTCGTGGCGAGTGCGAGCGAAAAAAAGACTGGGCAGCCCAGTCGCAAACTGTGCGTATTCCGCGTGGACAGTGGATTCGGGGCCTTTCCAAACCTGCCGAGACAAGGTGACTCCCAGCGAGAATAGTACCTACCTCCCGTGCTCCCGTCAGGTATTACCTCAGTCTCCAAAGTCCACAAGAGGGCGGAAGACGAAGTGAGGTAGGTGGCCTAAGAAAATTCGGGTGGCGGGGAATCGAAGAACCAGGCAGATAGATGCCCTGCCTGACGAAGACAAACTCTCTCTCTCTCTCTCTCTCTCTCTCTCTCTCTCTCTCTCATCTTGCCCACAGACAGTCGTGTCAGTGTACATCAACATGATGGATGTTTCACTCCCCAGCCATGGTCCAAGATCTTTGCACTCGCAGTCTTCTCCCCTCCGTCGTTTATCCCCTTTCTTCGTCAGTAGCATTGGGGTTCGTCTCGTGATGCGCAACTTTGCCAGGATAGGCGCGTATGGCCAGCAGCAGTAGCTCCGCCAGGGGTGCCGAATGAGGAACTCGTCTACCATCCCAACTGGTCCGTAGGGCACTACACGGGTACGCGGGCTCAAGTCGGCCGGGAAAGATGGGGCCGGCCAGTACCCACCCTCCAGCAAATCGACCTGCACCAAGGTCGCAACGGCCTCTCATAGGTTGCATCTGCTTGAGTGGTTGCATCGTGCTGCAGCGTGGTTTCCTTCTTCTGCAAAGCCATGCCAACTTTTTTCTGATGCATTCGCTTGCCTTTCTCCCCTCTCTCTCCCCCCTCTCCGTCTCCCCCTCCCCCTCCCCTCTATCCTCTCACTATTATCTCTGTCGGGTGTCTTCTTATGCGTGTGCCGGCGTCCTTGTTCCTCTACCCCCGTCTCCGTGGTCTCCCCCCCTTTACCTGTGTGCAAGCTTTACCGCCTGGTACGCAACAATACTCACCAAGATAGGAATGATTTCTGAGAACGGTACGGCCATGGAGTCGAGTACGTTCTTGCCTTTGATGGCAGTACCCAACTTCCGACTATCCGCATGTCATATCGATGCGTCTTTGCTGGCTGTGGGAAGATCACTGTGTCATCCCATCTCGCAAATTGTTTGTCTTGCTTCTGTAAGCGATTCCAACGCCCAACCACGCCATTCGGTCTCCCATACGGATATACAATGAAAATGAAAATTAAAGCGCAGATGCAACAACAAAGAAATCGTAACCACCTTTTCCCATCAAATCAAAGCTGCCGGATCGCTCAGGACAACTTGGCGTCGTCTCTCAGGCCTGCATAACCTCGAACAAGGCCCGAGGCGAATCAGCGACTTGTCATGGCTTGCTGCATGAGACAAGGTGCAGATTTGGAAACAGAGCCACTGCAGTGGATGCACAGAGACAGGAAGCGACTTACGATGGCCGCCTTCAAATTTCCCCTAGAACAGCGGCACACAGAGACCAGCTCGCTCCACTGAGTATGAAGAGAAATACGAGTCGACCCCCGTACTACGAGGTTGTAGAAATGTTCTCCTGAATCATCAACCGGGAATTGGCGAATACCATTCTTGCAAGCTTCCGGGCTGAGGGGTAGTCTTCCGTCGTTGAAGTGTTCCGAGTCGGGCGGCCGCCCCTTGTTTTAGTAGGTGCAACGTCTTCAAACGTTTTTCGCTGCTCTGTCCTGCTCTGTCAGCCGGGCCGTCATGTTTCAGCCGGAAAGGCCTCCGCGTCCGGCGATGGCACCGGAGCGGAGCACTCACGAGCTCCGCCATTTATGTCAGGGCTTGCCAGGCCAGACTCGGTCCGGTGCGGGTCGGCAACCTAGCGAGGTTGGATGAGCGTCAAAGTCATGACAGATCCGGCACGTCGGCACGTGCTAATGGGCCGTGGCAGAATAAAAGCACCCAACGGAATGGGTTGAACGCTCAAGCAAGCCGCATGGGACAAGAAACCGATGAGGTTTTAAGCGTGACGCTGGACATTGCCAGCACCATTTGGCCGATGCAAATGCGTGGGACACCAAAGAATCCTCATTGGTCTCGAGAGGACATCTCAAACATTCGATGAAGCCGACTGCCGGGCAAGCGGCCTGCTTATCTCTTCTCCAGATCCGACCTTGCAAGGTGTAACACTTCATTGCCGCTGTCGATATCTGTCCAGGCGAGCGGCCTGTAAACCGTGCATGACGGGTTGCAAGTGCACCGAGGTGGCCGTTACTGCTGGTTTTCCTATTTGAGTAAGCGCTTAGCACAGCTTGCATGTGCTAGCGTGCCGTAGCTTTATCTTATCAGCCCCGCGTCGGTGTTGCCCCACGTCATCGAAGAGGACTCTCGTCTGAAGTCCGAGGAACCTTCTTCGCCAATGCGCTTTTGAAGAACAAGGACTATGTAGAGGGACCATTTCACATTCACCGATTCATGAACCAATCTAGTTCAGGGCCTTGCCATTGGCTTGGAGGACTCTACTCGTACCAATCCGATGGGCGCTTCCCCGCAGAACCAGGTTGGTGCTGGCCACGCTACAGACTCGTTCTTCAAGACCCAGCTGATGACCCTGCAGAAGGTGCATTTGAGGAACCCATTTCGGCTTATCTCTTTCAGAGTTTGCATCATAATACCGACAACACTCCAACCTAACCCCGCCTTGCTCGCGGCGTCCAGACCGTCCGTCCTAGGACCTACAGACTCTTGGACCGCTCTCTCCACGGCAGTGGCTTCGCCGCCCGCCCGAGTAGTAGGCAGAACCCTGCCACGGCCTGCACCAGGCGTTTGATCCCAGGGTCTTCCACCCGGAGTACCTTGCAGAGGCCAGGTACTCGAAGCCAATCGAAGCTTGAACCAAGCATCTGCGCTGATCTTGCAAGCATCATGACATTGGAGATGGGAAGGGAGCTTTATCTCTTGCCCCGCATTGCCAACAGGTCTGCCGTGGCCCTGGTCTTTACCTAACTCGAACACGTTAATCGTTTGACCGACATTGCGTCTGATGGTCTCCAATTGACCAGTGACCGTCCCAGAGAGTTCCTGTGGTGTGACTAGTATGTTGACGATAAGCTTGCGAGCCGGTCCTGGGGCCATACCTGATGCCCATCATTCAGCATTATGCGTGGAGAAGAGCTGTCGAAGTTCAGCCAATCTGCTTCTGACGTATACCGGGACCTTGCAGCACGCCGAGATTCATAAAGACAAGACTCTTCCCCTTCACAGACTTCCGACGTTGCCCTAAGCAATAACTGTAATTTCAAATCACCATATTGTCGACCATCAGCATCATGGTCTCTCCAAGCATCCTCGCACTCTGCCTTGCGGCAATCGTTTACGGTCACGGCGACCATGAAGACCATCAAAAGTCCATGTCTGGACCTCATCAGTCTCTCTGGTATAACACGATTCCGGGTGACGGCGGCACTCAGGTAGGAAACGCCACTGGGCTGGCCCTGGAGCACTCTCTTACACAAATTACAGGCCGACTCTGTGTTCTCAGGCATTTCTACCTTTGGTCGCCTGCCATACCAGCCCTGCCTGGGTGCAAAGAATGTCAAGTACGATATTGCTTTCATTGGTGAGTGGAGGTAGATAGCACTCGACTATGAATGTTGCTTACACGGCGCAGGCGCCCCCTTTGACACTGGTACTTCGTACCGCCCCGGTGCTCGCTTTGGCCCATCAGGAATTCGCCAGGGCTCACGCCGCCTGAACCTCTAGTGGGTCTATGTCCATTTCGAGTTGATGTTGCGCGAGAGGAAGAATACTTACACCAGCCAGCGGAGGTTACAATGTGCCGTTGGCCACCAACCCGTTCAATAGCTGGGCCACTGTCCTAGACTGTGGAGACATTCCAGTAACATCGTGAGAAGCCTATACGCACCTAGCTTACCAATTTGCTAACTTGGTACAAGGTACGACAACACGTGGGCTCTGCACCAGATCGAGGAGGGACACTTTGAGATCCTGTCTCGCCAACCTGCGACAGATGCGGCGAAGAAGGGACCTGCGAAGAATGAGCGCACCCTGCCTCGGGTCATCACTCTAGGCGGTGACCACACCATCACCCTACCCCTGCTGCGTTCCATCAACCGCGCCTACGGTCCCGTGTCTGTCATCCACTTCGATAGCCATCTCGATACATGTAAGTCCAATGATGCAACGAGTGGCGGATAGCAAGACTCACATCGTCTAGGGCGCCCCAAGGTCTTTGGCGGTTCTCCGTCAGAAGTTGCCAGCATCAACCACGGCACCTACTTCTACCATGCCTCGCAGGAGGGCCTGCTGCGCAACGATTCGAACATCCACGCTGGTATCCGCACGACGCTCAGCGGACCCAGTGACTACGAGAATGACGGATACTGCGGCTTTGAAATCGTCGAGGCTCGCGAGATTGACAAGATCGGCACGGATGGCATTATTAAGAAAATCATTGACCGCGTCGGCACCAAGAACCCGGTCTACCTCTCTCTGGATATTGACACCCTTGACCCTGCTTGTACGTGATTCAACAACTTGAAGTTCTGCAGAAAAGCTCTTACTGACTGCGGCATGTAGTCGCTCCCGCTACCGGAACACCCGAGACGGGAGGCTGGTCCACCCGCGAGCTTCGTACCATCCTTCGTGGCTTAGAGGACCTCAACCTGATTGCCGCTGATATTGTGGAGGTTGCTGTAAGTCCTCTTTTTTGATCCTGTTGCAGCGGCGTGGAAAGGATGATTCAAAGCTAATCAATGAATGATAGCCTGCTTACGATACCAACGCCGAGCATACCACCATGGCTGCAGCTGATGCGCTCTACGAGATCATGAGCATTATGGTCAAGCGCGGCCCCCTCAGCGCCATGGTCAACCAGACCGAGGTCAGTGAGGAGCTGTAGGAAAGAAACATCACAATTTGATGGGGGAGACCGGAATAAGCCGACACTAGTACGGTAATACAGTATGGAAATCCATTGGCAAGGATGGTGGAAGATGGTGTTTCTGACGGGACCGGCGCTGTCGGAGCTTGGAGTTGTGAGAGCAAAAGTTGACAGAAGAAGATGTCACTAGGGTGTGGCTGGGCCGCGGTCAATAAATGAATGATTCTGGCAACGAACAGCGTCGACTTATCCATCTCACAGGCTTTATAACATTTCAACAGCCAGCCAAGTTTGAGTCAGACGTGTTGCCGACGATGCGTGCTGAAGCAAAAAGAACACCAATGATGTCATTCTCCAACGGCGAGAGCGGCATTGGCTGGTTGATTGATTGATACCTTCGTTCCGCGATTCTCAAGCACCAAACCACCAAACAAAAACGTGTCACATCAGCTGAACCAACCTTTCAACTCGATGCTTAATTATCCCTAGCCTCAATTGCAGCCCACAGCTGGAATGTCCGGCCACGCGCCCGATTGTGACGCGAATTGGAATGCTCATAGAGGGACGCGCACCAACTCTATGGGTACCTATTAGTTGAGCACAGACCCGGACGCATCGGCGGACCCTACGGCACGTTGCCCACCTTGGAGCTCGGGAGCGGCGGGGCGGCCTCCATCATCTGTGCACCCTCTGCTTGGTGACAGGGTCTCTAAGTGTTTCTATTTTCGTCGCAGGGCTAAGAGGTGGGTTGCTAGCGAAAAAGATGGCCGGGGGCGCATGCCAGTGAACTCGTACGCCAACTATCCTAGGATAAACTAATCCACTCCAGCTTACTCCGTACCTACCTGACTTTGAAGTTTGCGCAACCAATACTTTTGGCCAGAAAATACCTTTTCCAGCCTTTCCAGGACGCGTGACAAGCAGCGCTACCTAGCCGTGCCATCTTGGTTCGGATCGAGTTCAAAGGGAATCAATAATACCATTGTGCCACGCCACCCGGACAAGCGTCTTCGCAGAGGCCGATCGATTAGCGACTGAGGCGATTTCGATGTTAAACGAGCACTCGTCGACTGATGGGCGCATTCCGGCCGTCTGATCGGTTTTTTGGATGCGCCGCCACGGATGTTGGTCAAGCTGAAGCCATGAGGCAGCTGCCTCAGTTCACCTGGTTTCTGTCTTCCGGAGAAGCTGTCAACCTTGCTGGGCAGTTATGTCGACGCAGCAGCTCGCACTAGCAGTGGAAGCCACCAGCCATCGCGTGCTACGTCGCAAACTGACACGAAGTTTTCAAAGTATTGCTCCTTCTCTTATCAAAAAGGTGAGACAACTGACACGAGTGCAAACCCGAAAGTGGCCGGAGAAAGTGGAGTTGCGTGTGAACCCCGCCGCTCGCACATTCCACATCTGAGAACGGTTGCGAAGGGGTGTTGGATATGCACGTTGAGAGACATATCTCACACGTGCATCCGTCAAACTACCTTGTCGTCGCCCGCTTTAGTGAGCTTTTCCATCGACGAGTGTCCTTCTTGTCGTGAGTGGGGAATCATCGCGGAACCAACGTCGTTTTACATTGAGAGTTAGCAATGGCGAATCATGTATAGTTTTCGGTCGAGCAGCCCCCCGGGCCGGTCGTGTCCAGCCTGAAAAGTCGCAAGATCATGCACGAGAAGAGCCACGATGAGAGGCTGAAGGCAAGAGAAGATGCTCGTTTCATCCCCATGAGGAGACGCGTTGCAGGGAGGGATTGCAAGCCGCTCGGTGATGTTAGTGATGTGGTATGACCCTATTGAAATGTCTCTGCTTCTTCTACGGGCAACACGCAGCCGACGGCGGAACCTGGCACGAGGGGGGTTTCCCTTGGCCTGCCATCCGTCTCCTATTCCTTTCCTCCGTGCTCCCTATCTGTAAGCTGCACGAACTGACCCCAGGGTTTCCGGAAAACTGGTTGCAGAACGGCGCAAGGTGGGATAGGATACTACTAGGCCGCGAAGAGAGGTTCAGAGGCAGCCAGGTCCTCTTGACTACCTTGGGAAAGAACCTTCCAAGAAAAGACACCAACAGCAATCCGATTCGCCCATCGGCAGGCCCGCCCCAAGATCCCAACGCGCCGCTACCAGCTAGCCAGTTCCCAGCCCCAACCTGGCTTCGCCATCGCGGTTGACGTTTGTCTCAGCGCCGCCGCCGGTTTCTCTCGTCTTCGCCTTTCCGAGCTCAGCGGGTCCCGTCTTTTTCTGCAGTGAATAGGGCTTGAATTTAGGTACCCAACTTGGCTTTTGCTCGCGCTAGCCTCTGAAAGCTGATCCCAGCCATCTTGACTCTCTTCTTTTCGTGCCTGAAGATGGCTTCTTCTGTCCCCTCCCTAGAAGCTTTGCTTCACACCCATCTATCTATATATGGACCACCATGATACCACCCCTATCCCTTCCATTGGTTCCCTCGTTATCAACATTAATATCTCACGCCGCGTCTCTCGTTTGTGCGAGCTCAGCTACACACAGCCTTCGTCTATCGTCGCCTCTATCCTTTCTACCTCGCCAACATCACCATCGCGGCGACCTACTTAAATTGCATCAACATGAAGACATCCGCTACCCTCGTCCTCGCCGCTTCGGCGCTGGCCTCAACCCAAGTCACATAGTACGTCAAACTCCCCTTTCTCCCCCAAAAACCTAAAATAACAGCCACCTCTCTGCCTGTCCACCTTGCACGCCGCGTGGACGAATCCCCTCACTAACACACACCACCAGCAACGCAACAACAGGCCAATACATCTGCTCCCGCCCCAACTCAGCCTTCTGCGCAGGCGACTCCTTTGGCACAGACATTATCATCCGCTGCGACGCAAACGGCCGCGGCCAACCGGGCCGCTGCACAGACAACCTCGCCGGCCAGTTCCCCCTCGGCGTCAACCCTTCCCTGTGCTGGATGTCCCAGCCCTACTCGGGCGACGCCGCCTGCGAGAAGAACTGCGTCGTCTACGCCTCGCCCAGCCCGTTTCAGCTCCCGCCCAGCGTCTGCACCCCCTATGCCTCCGGCACCGGCACCGGCACCGGATATGTCCCGAGACCCACGTACCCCATCGGGCCCCCGCCCCGACATACCAACGGCACGAGCACCTTCGGCCCATCGTCTTCGGCGGTCAGACCCACTGGAACCGGTGGCAGTGGTCCCGCTCCATCGGGCAACGGTACTGCTCCGACCAGCCGCAGCGGTGGTGGTGGTGGCAGCCGCCCCGGTAGCCCTACCACCACCCCTGGCAGCAGCCCCTCGGGCACACGGACCCCGATCCCGCCCTCGGGCACCATCACGAACCCTTCGTCCGTGCCCACCGGCGCCGCCGCCGTACAGAACTCCGTCGGCTCCCTCGTTGTTGCTGGCATCATCGCCGCCTACTTTATCTAGAACGTCCTCCCTACTCGACTGACACCATCCTTCTCCAGGCGAGAGATATCAAGGTGTCCAACAATACGATCATTTCCCCCCTTTTTCTTTTCATAGCAATTCATACCCCCGTCCATCTTTGGGCCGTGAAGAAAGGCCCGAATCTTGCATATCTACTTTAATAATACCAAACAGCAATCGCATCATTCGCGATGGGGCGGTTTTTTAGAGCCCACTCGAGGCTTTTTACACTTACACGGCGCAAGGAGTTAGTCTTTATTTTTTTTTATTTTTTTTTCCATCGTGGGTTTGCATCTCATGAGCCTGGAATATATACTGAATCAGGACCGGATGAGAGCCAACACCGGCCCGCATGGTATTAGACTTACACGGTGGCATGAGGAACATTTTGAACTTTCCCATTTTTCGGGGGAAAAGCGAGTGCATAGTCTGACGGCCCTGGAGGCGCAGATAGATCCGATCATTTACATCACATTTGCATCACATTCTTCTCTCTTGTCGGTTGTTGGAAGTTTACCCATGGACAGAAAAGTGACAAGACGAGTATGTTGTTTCATTATGTGCTCTCTTCAATGTGTGCTGGAACATGTCCCCTGATCTCGAGTCTTCTGGAACCCTCTCATGTTCATCGTTACCAAGACCTTCATAGGTGCTCGCACCCGTTCCCTGACTGTCGTATTTCCGTTCCTCGTTTTCCCTGCTCTCAGGTGAATCCTTCCATGGTGCCTCCAGAATTCCAGTCTATAAAACGCCACCCAATGCATGATGATGTAATTTAAAACAACGCAACGATAAATGGGATGGCCACGACAGCCAACGATGCCGCAACCCTCGGGGCCCCCGAACCAGGGAAATGCTTCTGGATTTCACCAGTGCGCGTCGGTGAAATACTCGAGCAGCTCGCGGTACCGCACTCGTACCCGCTAGGGCAGCAACCGGGGACAGGACCGCCCTCGTCGCCGCACAAGAACCAGCCGTTGGCGCAGGTCTCCGTCGCCTGGGGCTCCGGCACGTCGGTGACGGGAACGACGACGGTGACGCCGTTGCTGATAATGGTGGTCGATGCCGTAGGCGGGCACGAAGTGGTGGCGCAGTCACGGCCAGTCTGGCAGCAGCCTCCGCCAGCACGGGCGAGACAGGCATAAAATCCGGTCGGGCAGTACGATGGTGTGATCGGCGGCTCGTTCGAGTCGGTGGACGTGGGCCGGAAAGGAGGCACCGCGGTACCCGTGGTAGTCGTTGTAGGTCCCGGAGCCGTTGCTGAGGGCTCCTCGGGGTTTGCGGTGCTGGTCGTGGTTCTTCTCGTGGACGCCCCCCCGGGAGTCACCGTCACGACCACCGTCACATGTACGGTCGTGGTTCTCCCGTCTACGAGTGTTGTTGTCGAGACGGATGTCGTGGTGATCGTCTGCACGACTGTCGTGCCTGCTCCTCCACCGCCGCCACCTCCTCCTCCTCCTCCTCCTCCACTTCCGCCAGTGCCTGTGGGCGTCTGAGTCGGTGTCGGAGGAGGGCTTGGCACGCCTTAGTCTTGTCAGCTTGTTACCAGATAGTTGATGGTCCATGCCGACTTACAGCCAACACCTTGACAGATGTATCCTGGAATGCAACATCCACCGCTCATTTCGGCATCACAGCTTGTAGTGCCGCTGGGACACGCCGCAACAGCTCCACTGCAGGCGGCGCCCTTTGGACAGCAGGCGACGTTCCCAACGTGCTCATCGACGACCTTCACGCACACCTCGTTGCTCAGGCAGCACTTGTTCGGCGCCCCGATGTAATCGCAGCTGTTCATACTCGTCGGACAGGATTGCCTTTTCTCAAGAATGTGAAGGGCCTCTATGGCGCGCCTCAGGTTCTCCCAGCCCAGGCTAGCGCTGTCATGGTGTTCCGCAAAGGGCGGTCGATAAGGAAATGAGGCATTATACAGGAACGGGTCATCAGCCATGCGGGCGGCGAGAAGCTCTTCGCGGGGCGAGAGCGGAGTGGTGAAGACGTCATTGTCCGTGAAGGCGAGGTCATCGGGCAGGAGCTTCTCCCCGGCGTTTGGTGCCATTTTGCGGATGGCCACAGGATGCTCTGCGTTGATACATGCTGCGGTGAGAAGTAAGAGCGAGGAAGGGAGACGGAGAAGCAAATGAGACCGCATTGCGTCGAGTTCGAGATAGAGCCTTGGTGCCAATTGCAGAATGTCCTGCAGCTGACGACGATGGTGTTGAGGTCGGGTTAAAGTGGTCGACCGCCAAGCTCTGTGTGTATTAGTGGGCGCCGGGTCGCAGCTGTCAGTCTAGCTCACTGACGACGATCTCGTCAACGTCAATCAGAGATTTGATGTGGAATATCAATCTGCAAAGGGAAGGGCCCGTCGCTCGCATTGATGTAGAAAATTAGAAAGGGGGTAAAAAAAGTTCTGGTCGGGCATTTAGTGAGGCGTGGAAGGCGCGCGGAAATCGGTGGCTGGGCGAAGCTGCACAGCTCACTCTCACACTCCACGTCGAGAATCCAGATCCCAGCTGCAAGACGATGGAGCTCGGGCTTCGATACAGGCTGCGACACCTCACCGCCCTCGTATCTGACCGCTGTCAACTTTTTGTCTGTGGCCCGCAGCAAGTACACGTCAAACCCGAGATCCGATCACCCCAATAATGTGTATGTCATGTTTGTCGAGGGGTTTCCCCTTTTCCTTTCCTGTCTCGTCGATTTGTTTATCTGGGTTTGTTTTTATCAACAAGTCGGCGGCAGCGGGGTGGCTCTAGCTCTGTGTACGTACCCGGGCTACGGATTCGTTAGGGGGCTGGGCCTGGTTGACAGATGGCGAAAAAACGTCATTCAAGGCCGTTTTGCTGACAAGCTTTGGTGACAGGGGCGGGAGAGACACGGGCCTAGACGTTGTCAGGGGTTTGACTGTAAGGTTTGCAGGGGTCAACGGGACGGGAAGCCTGGGCCCGGGCCACCACGAAGACACCGTACACAGCATATGAAAGTAAGCTCGTGCATCACATTCTTTTTAGGTAGTTCATTTCGCAACAGGAGTTCAGTCTATCAAGAAGTGGTTTCGCGTTGGGGGACCAAGATCGCTTCATGTCTAGTCAAGTATTCTTGATATACATTTACAGGTATTTGTACAAAATGTTACATGATCGTACCTTATGTTGATACATTTCTTTCCAACATGGCAGACCTTTTTAAAACATGCTTTCGCCGGCATCTGCCCTGTGAGCTTCTTTCTGCAGCCTCTCTGTAAGACTGCTGGGCTGCTGCGTGCCTCTGAGGAATGAGTTGCAGAGTAGCGCCGTGGCTACGCTGACATTCAAGCTGTCGACCGAGCTTGACGTCGCCATTCGTGGTATTGTTATTTCGTGGGTGGTCTTTTTCCTGATATCATACGGGAGACCGGTGCCCTCGTTTCCAAGAACAAGAATGGAAGGCTCCGAAAGGAGAGGCTTCGCCTCCTCGATGCGTTCTGGTGTCCACTGGCGATTGTCTCTACGCAACCCAGGCGTCGGTGCGACTGCGGCATACGAGGTCCATCCTGCGGTCGAGCATGCGTGAAGAAAAGCTCCTGGGTCCTCTACGGAGAACAGCTTCAACTCCTCAGAAGCGCCTGCTGAGGCCTTCAAGACGGTAGATGTGATTGATGACGATGTCCTCTTCGTAATAGCAACGGCGGAAACACCGAGGAACCGGGCTGTCCGGAGAATGGCACCAAGGTTGCCAGGGTCCAGAATCTCGGTCAGAAGAAGCACAAGCGGCCGGGCGGTACCGGGCTTGTAAGGAATGAGACCCTCGGTTCCGTTGATCTCGATGTCCTCCTTGGACTGGCGCGCCACGAAGACGGGGTAGCCCTGAGGCTCGCTGTGTTCTGCGCCGAGACCTGTGATTGGCAACTGAGGCAGCGGCGATGTCTCCATCACGATGCCGTTGTGAGGTCGACCCTTGCTCATTTTATCAAGCAACTGCTGGCCATTTTCATATAGCTTAGTGACCTTGACCTTCTTCTTTTCCGCCATGGACAAGATCCAGTTGTCGTCCTTGGTTTCCTTCTTGTTGCTTCCCTGGTAGAGGTAGAGGTGGTAGAGTTTGCGTTGCGAATTCTTCAGTGCTGCCTTGACGACCGAACGACCAAAGAGAAATTGTGATGCCGCAGTCGTATACTGAACCATGCCACGAGATTCTGACGTTGTGGCGGATGCTTCATGTTCTGATTCTCTTGATCCAAACCGCCGAGGAGACACACCCTCGAGTTCTCTACGGGCACCCTCCCGCATGGAGTTCATACGCTCTCGCATAAAACCTGGCCTCCGCTCTGATTGATCATCTCGGCGGTTCGGACGGCGGTTTACGAACTGGTCGTGTTGACGATCCGGGCGGCGATCCTGGAATCGGTCGCTTTGACGACCTAGACGGCGATCCTGGTCTTGGTCGCGCTGGCGGCCGCCTTGGCGATCCTTGAAGTGGTCATTGTTGAAGTGGTCATCTTGACGGTCACGCTGGGCAGGTGACTTGTAAGACTCTTCCTCTTTTGGACCATTCTTCTCCAGTAGTTTGCCAACCTTATCCTTCAACTCGCCACGGTTGAGTTGGTAAACCAGGCTCTTCTTTCCAAACGAGAACTCGGGGTTGTTGAACCTCTTGCTCCGGGATTTTCTCCCTCCCTCTTCTTCTTGCTCTTTTATTCTCTCTTGCATCTTCTGGAAGGCCTTCTTGGGCTTGTAATGACGCGGTTCGCGGTCTCGAGGGCCATCTCGACGATTGCCAATAGCGCGAGAGAATCGATCGCTGAAAGCGTCGGGCTTAGATTCGGTTGCATCTCTCGGTCGGCTGCGACCTCGAGACTCTGTCAATCGCGACCTGGAGGCAGGCCTAGAAGGTCTAGAAGTAGGCCTGGAGGCGCGGTCGGTACGGTCGTTGCGTGGCGCCTTGTCAGAACGCCAAATGCCGCGATGTATCGCAGAAAGCGACCCATTGCGCACTTGGGCGTAGAGAAACGGGTTACCGGGGAAATGGACAACTCTTTGGGCTTTTGTTAAGGGGCGTGAAGCGCTCCATCTGGTAAGGAGACTCATTGCATTTCGTACAATAATGGGCCCCGATGATGATGATGGTGGTGGTGATCTTGTCGTTGTCGACGTTGTTATTTCGCTGCATCATGTCGAGCAACGCACGAGTGGGTTTGCACTTGACCGGGACTCGTCTCCGAGGAACTTTTTTTTTCTGCCACTTCAGAGCTGGGCAGGGTCTGGGCGGTGAGGGTAACTCGAAGGATAGACCGGGGCTTCCATTGGTCATGGGAGGCGATCTAGTGGGCCTTTCCAGCAGTCTCCACACACGAACAGGAACGTACCTCCCACATGCATGCTATCTCCCCAGTTCGGAACTGAGTTTAATTGATGCATCGTTAGCAACGCGGTTTCGAGGTTCATCGCGTCAACCGTCGGGTAATTAATCCCACCACCACGTTTTGACAAGCAGCAATCCGCAACTTGCGCCCTGCCCATCCCTCGACTGTCTGCCTTGAGCAGCAAAATGGACAATAATTGATTAGTCACAAACTTTTTTCTTTTTCTGTTTCTTGGTTGTTCTCGTTATCCGGATTGCTATTACTCCGGAACCTACCTACTCGTGACATCCCACCAACCCCCGACACACCCGCAAATGCGACAGAGGCACAACTTGTCGCATCATGGACGACATACCCACCGGTCCTGACGACCATAATATCATGTCTTTGGCGGGCTCCCCGAGTGATGCCCTGTCTGGATTGGACACTGCCGACTTTGATCCGGCCCCTTCCCACGAGACCGATCCTCATGCCGACGAGACTGAGGCAAAAGAGACGGTTGCCAACAAGAGCGAGAATTTCCTCAACGACAGTACGATTGACGCAGACACGCCGGACGTCGAGGGAGGCAGTATTTCTATTGAAGTAGCCATAGAAGACGAAATTCCCGAGCTCGCAACTGAGGAGACCACAGAAACCTTCCCACGGATCGATATTGGCGCCGACGAACACATTGCTTCTATTGAGACGGATGACACACGAGAGAACGAGGCAACAATCACGAATGACCGAGTCGTTGTCTCCTCAAGTATCGGGCCAGAAGATGATGAAGCAGACGTGATATCGGGGGTTTTCTCGACATTGCGCCCGCTGAACTTCGAGATTATCCTACCGCACATATCACATGAAGACCGCGTCAAGTATCTCTCAATAAAGAGCGATGTCGTAGACAAGATCATCGAAAAGGTTCCTAATTCTGAAGGTGACCTGCGGTACATAATAGAGTTCACGGATGGAAGACAGGAGACAGTAAGTTTCCTTCCATCTGCATTTATGGCATTTCCTTCTCTCCCCCAGATTAAGACCCTTGGAGCCTGCCCCCCCCCTCTCCTTCCTTTCTGGGGTTGAGCGAAGTCGCTCTTGCCTGCGAAGTGGCCGCCAAATCCCCCTCCTCACTGCCACTGCCACTTCGTGTATATATATATATATATCAACCTCTTGACTTCAAGGCTCATACAACCTGATCCTCCTCACCCACACATCAAGCTTCACTTCGAGAGTCTTGTAGGCGGTCTTGAGTATAAGAGCCTCAAACTCCCGACGTCAATCTCTTCAACTCTAAATGAAATCATCGTTCTCCCTTCCAATCTTTTCAAATTTCTCTTCCATCACCATTTCACGCTCGACGCAAGATTCTCCTGTTCAGCACAATTTGAACCCGCGCCTTCCTAAGAACCTCACTAACTAGCTTAAGATACCCTTCGACGAATTGCTCGGGTACGAAAGAGGTCAACTCGCTCTTCAGAAATATCAAGGCATCATGGACCCAGAGAACGGAGCGAACGACAGACTCTGGCAAGACGAGTGGGAAGAGTCGATTGCCGACTCTGACGCCGATCTCGATCTCATGGAACTTGATGAAGACGATGCTCCCCGTCAATCCAAACGTCTACGCAGCTCGGCGCACCGCAAGACCCTCGAGGGCTCCGATTCCGATGACGACGCTGCTTCTCGTCGCCCCAAACGCCAGCGTACCTCCACGAGGCAAAGCACGAGACATAACTCGAAAGCGATCTCGGACGACGAAGCCCTGGACGAAACTCCCCCGCGAGGTCGCCAGCTGAGGGAGCGAACTGAGAGACAGCTCAAGTTGACAAGCATGGCCTTCACCAGCATGCCCTTGACTCGAGACGAAGATTTAGATGAGTTATCTCAGGACCATCCCCGCCACCCATCCGACAATGATGATGACTTTCAAATCATCACATCCGACGTCCTTCCCAAGTCCTACTCATCTCGGCGCAGCAAGAAATCATGGCGTCTAAGAGCTAAGGCCAAGATCACCGAGCAACCCAGATCTCGTGGTTCCTCAATTGAGTTTGAGGACCGTCGTCGTTCTGGCAGATCCACAAGGAACAAGGGCAGTATGCTTGATGTTGCTTTGATGGATGATGATTCTTTCTACGTTGAAGACACGGCACCCGCCGGCGCCCCCAAGGTCATGAATATCAAGGAAGTCTTCAAGCACATTGACCAACACGCGCCATTCACCCAATATCATTCGGACATCTGCAGCACTTGCAATACTGGCACTTCCGCCAACAAAGGTCCTCTGATCGGTTGTCAAGGCTGTTCCATAACATTCCACAAAAGCTGTATCGGCTACAGATCTGCCAGAGACCATATTGTCACCAAGGTTGGTGTCGATGATTTTGTTCTCCAGTGCAAGTTCTGTATTGGAATCTACGCCAAGAAGGACAAGAATAGCCCAAGACACAGTCGGTGCCAACAATGCAAGCGCTTCGGACGATCCTGCGCTGCATTTTCGCAGAAGAAAACTCCCAGACAAGAAGAGAAGATTCGTCTTGAGAATGGAGGCGAAGACCCTATTGCGCCAGTGGAACCATCTCTGGTCAACAATGCCGACAATATCCTTTTCCGCTGTACTATGTGCAAGCGTGGCTGGCACTATGAGCATTTGCCATCATCGCAAATGGACTCAGACGTGTCCGAGATTCGCCAGCAGCGCCTTGCTGAATACTCTGTTGACTGGAAGTGTGTCGACTGTGGCACGGTATCCGACAAGATACAGACGTTGGTTGCCTGGCGGCCCCTGGAGAAAGCCTCACTCGGATCTGGGAAGACTTACAGCGACTTGAACGAGGATGAGAAGGAGTATCTCATCAAGTGGCAGGACAAGTCGTACTTCCATTGCAGCTGGATGCCGGGCGCATGGGTCTTTCACATTGCCGCAGGTACGATGCGCAACTCCTTTGCGAAAAAAGATGCGGATCAGAACTTGGCCTTGAAGTTCAATGAAGCCGAGGCAATTCCCCAAGATGCTCTCATGGCTGATGTCATTTTCGAGGCCAAGGTGAAAGCAGGAAGAGCAAAAACACTGGAAGATGAAATGGAGCGCATTGGGAGCGTCGATAAGATTTTCGTGAAATTCCAAGGCCTGGGCTATGACGAAGCGGTATGGGACTCGCCGCCAAAGCCAGATGCCGGCGAGGTTTACACGGCATTCAAGGCCGCTTACTACGAATACCTCACTGGCAAGTACTTCAACGGCTCCACGAACGCCAGAATGAAAGAGCGCGTGAACAAATGGAAGGACAAGGATTTCGTCAAGTTGACCCAGCAGCCCCCTGGTCTCCGCCGCGGCAAGCTTATGGAATACCAAATCGAGGGCGTCAACTGGATGTTATGGAACTACCATGGCGACAAGAATGCCATTCTTGCCGACGAGATGGGACTAGGAAAGACGGTGCAAGTTGTCGGCTTGATCTCGACCCTGGTCCATGGCGAACCAAAGGTAAGGGATCCACGCTGCTCACGAAGAGGCTCTGGTTTGCTGACATTCGTAGTGCTGGCCTTTTCTTATTGTCGTCCCGAATTCGACTTGTCCAAACTGGCGTCGCGAAATCAAACAGTGGGCCCCAGACCTTCGAGTGGTCACTTACCACGGCGGCAAGCAAGCACAAGAGTTGGCGTACAAATACGAGCTCTTCCCCCGTGGATCTCAAGATATCAAAGCCCACGTTGTTGTCATGTCATACGACTCTGCGCAAGACGATCGCACGAAACATCTCTTCCGTTCAGTTCAATGGGCTGGTCTAGTTGTTGATGAGGGACAGCGGTTGAAGAACGACAAGAGTCTCTTGTACACAGCTCTACGTTCCATGCGATTTCCCTTCCGACTCCTCCTCACGGGCACACCACTCCAGAATAACAAGCGAGAGCTTTTCAACTTGCTTCAATTCATTGACCCAACCCAGAACGCTGCGAAACTCGATGAAGAATTCCAGGAGTTGAATGGGCAGAACCTTCCTGAACTCCACGGTCGGATCAAGCAGTATTTCCTACGAAGGACAAAAGCTCAGGTTCTGAAATTTTTGCCGCCAATGGCGCAAATCATCGTTCCCGTATCTATGTCGATTCTGCAAGAGAAGCTTTGCAAGTCGATTATCGCGAAGAGTCCCGATCTGATCAAGGCAATTTTTGCAGACGACAAAATCAACAAGAGAGACCGTGGCAGTTTGAGCAACATACTCATGCAGCTGCGGAAATGTCTCTGTCATCCGTTCATGTACAACGAGGCAGTCGAAGAGCGAACAGTAGACCAGATCAAGCTACACGAGAATCTTATTTCGGCGTCAGGAAAGTTGATGCTGTTGAACATCATGCTGCCGAAGCTGAAAGAAAGGGGACACAGGGTTCTCATCTTCAGCCAGTTCTTGAACCAGCTGGATATCATTGAAGATTTCCTGAATGGTCTTGGCTTCCAATATCGACGACTTGACGGTAGCCTCAGCAGTCGAGAAAAGCAGAAGTACATCGACGACTACAACGAACCGGACTCTCCGGTTTTTGCCTTTCTTCTCTCAACAAGGGCCGGAGGTGTAGGAATCAACCTCGCGACTGCTGACACTGTCATAATCTTGGACCCTGACTTCAATCCTCACCAAGACATCCAGGCCATTTCCCGCGCTCATCGCATCGGCCAGAAGCACAAGGTGCTATGCTTTCAACTGATGACCAAAAATTCAGCAGAGGAAAAGATCATGCAAATTGGTCGCAAGAAGATGGCTCTTGACCATGTTTTGATTGAGGCAATGGACGATCCAGGAGAGTCTGAAGACCTAGAATCAATCCTGAAATTTGGTGCTTCCGCTTTATTCAGCGACGATCAGAACGAAAAGGACATCGTCCACTACGATGATGCAAGCGTCGACAAGCTCCTTGACCGTTCGACTATTGAACAGACAAAGACTGGTGATGACAACTCTGCCGAGTCACAATTCTCTTTTGCGCGTGTCTGGGCCAATGACAAAAACGGCTTCGAAGACAACCTTGCTGAAGAAAACGAGCCCACAGTCAACGCAAACGTTTGGGAGGAGATCTTGGCAGAGCGAGAGGCTGAAGCCAAACGCATTGCCGAGTTGAATAAGGAAGTTCTTGGTCGAGGCGGTCGGCGCCGTCAGGTAAAGAAACAACGCTATATCTTTTGTTTCGTCATATGTTCTAACAGATTCGTCTCAGGCAATCAACTACAAGACTAATGCAATCGGCGTGGTCACTGACCTCCTCATCGACAACAGCGACAGCTCCGATAATGACGGAGAATTTGTTGGCGAGAACGATGAGGAGGAACCTGATACTGACACAGAGAATAGGGATGACAGTTCCAAAGGTAAAGCTAGACTTTCGGCTTCTCGTCCAACCAAGAAAACTACCAGTGGCGTGAAGAGAAAGCAAGTTGACACATCCACACCACAGAAGAAACGACAACGCAAGACTCCCACGACCGACGCCGTACCAGTCAGAAAGCCCAAAACAACAACTCCACGCAAGCCAAGACAGGCACCTCTAAAACGAAAACCCAAAGCGTCGCGGAAGCTAACACTGGCCAAGGCGCCCTCCACGAGTGGAAGCTCAATCCGAGCTGGTCCAGCCAAAATCACAAAACTCCAGACCACGAATCAATCCAACAAATCGGACGACCCAACCACGTCAACCCCCTCTATCCACCTTCTCAGCCCATCATTAACCCCATCTATCACCAGCCCGGAGCGCAGTTCTACCAGCACGCCCCTCCCGCCCCGGAAAGTCGTCCCGGTCGACCCCTGATGTATGACATGGCCTGGCTTGACAACCTAAGAATAGTGCGAACGGGTTATGGCGGTGAGGTGCCTTCAAATCAGCAGGCTCGTCCTGGGTTCCAGCAGCAACAACAGTCTGCGCCTCCCATACGTCAAGCAGCATATGCCAACCCTACTGTGCCAGCCGTGCCGGAAAAGGCACGCAGACCGTCATTCGGTTTGTCCCAGTTGCATCCTAATGCATCTACTTGCGCGAAATGCGGCCTGCGGCATTACACAGGCCAGTGCCCAAATCTTGCCTCAGAAGTCCAATTACGCCTGGCCCTCGATCATTTGAGGCATTGGCCATCAAACTCTAGAAACCCTGCTGCGGAACGAAAACTAATTGAGAAGCTACACTTGGTAGCCACGACGAACGATCGTCGAAAGAAATGAAGCTTTCGATTTTTGCTCTGGAAAGCTCATGGCGATACAGGTCCTTAGAAACCAAAGTTTCTCGAAGGAGACGTCTATCCGACGGCAGATTTATTCTTTCACCGGTTTGGATCGTCAGTATTGACGCACTTGCACTTACAGCATTTGGCTTGTGTGGAACTGCAGATAGACAGGTATACCAATCTGACGTTTCGCTAAGACTTTGCTTCCGAGGCGAACCTCATGATTTGCTCTGTTAGACTTGTTCAACCGTTGAAGGCAGCTGTTTGTCACGTGCTGAGGTACAAACCAGGACTGCAGCTAACCGGCTGATTGCGGCGGATCTTATTTCGGTCGAGCAAACGACGATGGCAACGGACATTTCGCGACTTTCTCAGGCTTTTGTTGTGACTTCTAGACCATTCGCGTCCAAGGCATCGGAGTCTCATGTCTGAGTCTTTGGCGCCTTGGTCCGGAATTTCCAGCTGTCCTGCACGTGGTGGACGACATCAAAGTCGCCTTTGAGGGGTTTGAAAAGAGCGTCTCGACGCGTTAGAGCTGATCCTCTCCTGGTTCTCTCGGTCGACGGCATTATAAGGTAAACATTGTAGAAAGTTCTGACCTCCTTCCCCGTTTGCAAGGCGGTCCGAATCCTCCATATCATATCCCGTGCCCTAGTCTGGCCCTTCTACAACTTTTTCTGAGCAACTCTACACAAATCCTGCTTCTAATTCGTCTACTTCTCCATTCCTTCCTTCCTCCCTTCCTTCCTTCTTCTCGCTCTTGCAACATGGAATCGAGCCTTACCCGTTCCGCTTCCGAATACTCATACTCGCCACAGGGCTCCCGAGGCTCTACTCGCAATACAACGCCTGAATTTGAGGCTTCCACAGTACTAAACGGTATCACGAACTTGCAGATGAGCGACAGAAAGATGGACACCTCCCGTGTCGTCTTCTTCGATTCCCAGAACCCACCTCAGACGTTTTGCCCTCCGGACTATCCTCATTCTGGGCAGGCCTCGATGAGACACAACCTCGCGAACGCTCCCCGCAGTGTCGATGCCCCGAACTGGCGTATGGGCATGGGTATGGGAGGCGGTCAAGGTCATAGGCACTTCAACTCGCTCAGCTCGTCGGCCAGCGGCACCGAATACATGGTCAAGGGATCGCCAATGCAGGAACGTCAGGCTGCAGGCATGGGAAGAAACACCAACATAGATACTTCGGGCTTTTATGGCTACTGCTTGGCTCGTGGAAATGGCAACTACACCAGGTTGATTCCTGCTGACACGCTTCCACCTTTGATGGGTATACCAGCTATCCAGAACGATGCTGAAGGTTTTCTTGTCCTCCCGTCGCCTCGAGGCGTGGACCCTCAGAGCTTGGCTGGCAGCTCCGTCCAGCCTGTTGTCTTTAGAGTATGTGTGCTTCCTTCTTCTCTTTTCCTCGCTTTTCAGGCACCAGAATATTGGCGCTGAACCTTTCAGTCACCTCCGCCATCACCGGCACCGGTATCTGATGCCCTTCAGGTATGCTCACATGTTTCTTTGAAGCGTTTCCCCTTCGCACCATTTTTTATCAATATCCCATGACTTACCTGGTTTGCTAACGATTGCCTTGTGAATTGATAGCGGAGAATCGATCATATTGTAGCCTCCTCCCCTAACTCACCAAAGAAGCCCAAGATCTACTGTGACAAGTGGGTTCACGAGGGTGTCTGTGCCTTCACACAACAAGGTTGCAAGTACAAGCATGAGATGCCACTCGATAAAGCAACGCAGCACTCACTTGGTCTGTTCCATGGGCTGCCGGCATGGTGGAAGAAGCAGCAGACTGAACTCCGACAACAGCAGCAGCAGCCTCAGCAGCATCAGGGCAACGGAGCCGAGGCCTACTTTGATCCTCTTCAGCAATCTCAAAGTGGCTTGAAAATATCACCTGTGATACGTGACAGGGGTCTTGCTGGCTCGACGAGAGCGTCGCAGTCGTGGCGAAGAGGCGAGGGTATCGGGGCTCAGGGACAGATGGGCGCAGGATCTCTGGCCAGACCCAGTGTAGCATACAGGAACTCGCCTGGTGAGATTTTGTGAACCATCCCTCTGCTGAGTCAAACCTGATATGGGTGATAGGACCGGGATCTACCTACCAGCAGAACTTGGACTCGCCTACCTCATCTTGTGTCTGGGGCCCGATCGGTCCACCTTCGAAGCAGACATCCGATCAGAGTCAGATATATCACCAGAACCTAGGTGGCTTTGCTAGTTTCAACAACTTTACTCTGCTGAGCTCTCTCGACGGGAACACGGGTGAGACGGATGATGGCCGCAAGTACGAGACCTACTAGAGTTTGGGTTGGCATCGACTTGTTGGATCAGATACTACAAGGTTGGGAATGATGAAGTACGAGGCATGACAGATTTGGGGATATTTTTAATACATCGCTTTTGTTTTTTTATGGTTCGAAAGAATGTATGTATTATAGAAGACACGGACCAACAATAAGGAGACGCAGCAAAATTACCAGCCGAATGTCTCCTTACAAGAACTTGGCCCTTTTTCATACGCTGCTGTTGGCTGTCACCTGCCGCAGCTAGTTATAGCCACGTCAGGCTCCAAGTCTCCTTACCGGCGCGGAACGGCACGACCTGGATACCCTTGTCCTCAAAGGTCTGCTCGACGACAGCGCCGCCGCGGGTGAGGCGGATGCGTTCCTTTCTGGTGTCCTCGGTGCCGTAGAACTTGCGACCGTAGCCGCTGACGAAGCCCTCGAGAGCCTCCTGTGTGATGTCTGCGTCCGTGAGCTCGCCGCGGGCGACGGCCTCGTCGAGGGCCGCGAGGAGGTACTGGACGGCGTAAGGTTGTGTGAAGACGCCGGCGGCGGCCTTGGAGGGGCCGGTCTTCGCGGTGATTGGGTGCGGGGCGGAGTCGGTACCGAGGAAAAACCTGCCATTGCCGTTGACCACGGCGTTGAGGAGGGCTTTGCGGTCGGCGGGGAGCTGGGGGTTTGTTAATCTTCGCTTTTCTTGGCGCCGTGCGTGTAGTTCAATGAGCTGCTGGGAAACTTGCCTTGGCGACGGGCTTGCAGAAGTTGAGCTACATTTTGATATTAGTCTCCGGATATTAGGGGGTTAGGGATCTGTCAGGTCATACTGCGTCACCGACAACATCGTCGATGGTGATGAAGAGGTGGTGGCTATTGCTATGATCAGTTCTGGGCTCCCCTGAGTCCAGATCGGGGCACATACCAGGTAATGGTGCCGGCAACATTGGGGCCGCTAGCTTCCAGTCAGTCAAGCTACGACTGTTCAACAGTATCCTCACTCACCATGACTTGACGGCCGCAACAGCCTCAGCGGTTGTGCAGTGCTCAAGAACTGCAAAATTTGTCAATGAAATCTCGGTTCATGAAAAAGGGTTACAGTAATTACTGATTCTGAGCTTGGGATATTTAGCGTGAAGAGCCTTCAGCGTGGGAAGGAACTGGAGCAAGAATGTCAGCAGATGGCGCCCAGTAGTATTTTCATCTGCGGGTGTCATTCACCTTGGACTCGGCATTGAGCGTGGTGATATCGCTGCCGGCGTGGGATGGGCACTCTCCGTGGAGGCAGAGAAGCAAGTCGACCTCCTCCATGGCCTTGAAGACTTCGTGGAAGGCATCGTAGTCGACGACGCCATCGGCACTGTTTGTGGTGACGCCGGCAGGATAACTGTAACCTTTTTGTCAGCGACAACCGAAGGTTGGTGATCGGAGCTCAGTGGACACGAAAATACCTCTTGACTGCAGCAACACCGGCCTTCTTGGCCTCTCTGATGGTATCGGGCGTAACGTCCTGGTGGAGGTAGAGGGTCATGAGCAGGTCCACCTCGTCCTTGGCCAGAGCCTCCTTGATGCGCGATGAGTAGTCCAAGGCCCGCTTGACGCTTGTAACCAGGTTGTTTTGCAGGTTGGGCATGATCAATGCCTTTGTCGCGCGACATAGCGCCTTGTGTCAGTGATTGGCTACTTTGATGATGGTCTTGGCGGCCGTACCTGGTTGACTCCTCCGGGGCGAACAGTCGGGGCGACGATCTGCAATGGTCAGTCAACTTTCCTGTCTGCTTTTCCAGCTTTGTTCAAGTTTCACGGCCGCATACCTTGAGCATATCATCATCGCGCAAGTGGACGTGGGCGTCAAAGGCCGCGGGCAACTCGACGGTATCAGGGAGAGGCATCTTGGACGGGAATGAAGTGGAACCGTCTCAGTATGGAATAGCAGCAGAATTAGGTGTCACGTCCTCTGTGACTTATTAGACGCCATTGCTTCCTGCATTACGGTTTTGCACTCATACCAGATACTTTCTATTCAAAGAAGTGGCGTAATATTGAATTTTGGCCGATGTCGCTGAGCAGTTGATTCAGGTCGTCAATCCTGTCTCGAAATGTTTTTTCGCTGGAGTTCATGGTGGGGGCGGGGTAACTGACTAGGTTCCCCAAGGACTCGAAACTACCTCGAACGAAACCACACAAAACTGGTTGGTGGTTGGCAAATCCATTTGAACTGAGGCGATCAATTTCACTGCGATGAGAATCAGAACTGCCATTCTATCCTACAATTATTTGTTTCAATTTAATTGCGAGAAGAAGAAAGAAAGGAGCTAGTGCAACTCAGTATCAGAGCCGCGGAGTAAAAGTTGCATAGTCAATAGGAGCACCATGCAACTACCTGTCTCCCTCATCTACCGCCATAGCTACATACAAAAAGTCGAATCACTTACCTATTGGCATATCCTGCAAGATTTAGCTGTCTGCCATTTCAGTTCCATGAAACAGTTGGTTATTTGATCTAGTTGCCTCCCTTCTTTGTTTGATTCTTGATTATTGCCCTTGGATCAGATCTGAAAATCTTCTTGAAGATGGGGATTTCTCGTACCCGGAGTAACAGAGAGTGGTAGGTGGGTGCATTTGTGCTCTCAACGTTACTCCGGCCCATGACCTTATTGGGATGGAGGGGTAATTCTCTGTACTGCCCCACCAGCGGGCCAACCATTAGGTATTTGGGTTTCACCTTCCTTCACCTGTCTAACGGCGGGCGCAAGTTGGTAATATGTATAGCCGAAGATTAAACGACTTGAACTTCCTGGCTGCACATGGCAGTGGGCACAGACCAACAACCCCCACAATGGATCAGTGGTACAACCTAGGCATGCTGGTACCTGGGCACGTTAGGTAGGCTTAAGCTTCATCATCATCAAGAAGCCTTGAGCTCAGGACCACGCCGAGTTGTGACCTGGTTTTGCGACCTTTTCTCAACCTCCCCAACACATCAAACCTTCCCACATTCCACACCTCGTCGAATTTAAATAGCGTCGACCCAAGCCCAAGCTTCGCATTCAAGTTTCCACGACTGTTGCTGCTGCTGTCACAACCAACGGAGCTAAAGCTCGTCGCTTTTTGGTCCGGCTAGGCGCCCGAATCGCCGGCAAGATGGAAGACGTTCTTCTCTACTTCGAGCGCGAGAAGTGCGAGACGGACGAGGTTTACGACAAGACTATCAAGAATCACATTACGAAGATTACTCGTCTATTCAAGGACCAGGCGCCGGCCGTCATAGCCAACGCGCCGCAACTGCTCGAGGTCTGTCGGTCCCCCCACCTTTGGTGGTTTGTTGCTGCTAACCGCTATACCACAGATCGTCCACCCGGCCGACCACTCCATCTCCCACCTTGCAATTCTGAACACCCTCAAGCATGTGGAGGAGAGCTCCCTGCCCCTTCCGATCGATGCCTTCCGAGAATACGTCGCTCGGTTCCTGCTGTCATTCGACGCCCGGCAGATACGCTACGTTGGTGACGTCTTCTCCGACCTGGTGAAGGATGTAGTGGAATGCAAATTCTTCCAGGTAAAGAATCTTCAAGGCCTGATTGATGATCTTGACTGATTGAATGATCCCTTGGCAGGCGCGCCAGTCCGTTGAGATCGCTGTTGCCGCATTGAGGCTGCTCGATCCCGAATCCGCCGTGCTCACGAGCCTCCACCTCGCTGTGGTCAAGCTAGCCTACGAGACTACGAATTACGACGAAGTGCTACCATTACTCGAGAAGCCATGGGTGTTTCTTCCTGGAATGAAGGATCAGTCTCGTCCAACCTACCTCTGCGATCTGACAGCCTCACCTCCCGCCTACATCAGCCCCACTACACATCTCACCGAATACTTGACCCGTGAGGGTGTTATGGAGCACGAGTACCTCAGTGCTCTGATTTTCACGAAGGAGCTCAGATGGGCGCAGGCGCACAAAGCCTACCAGAGAATCATCTCTTGGCCATCAAGAGAAACCTCTGTGAGCAAGTTGATGACTGACTCACATAAGCGCTGGGTTCTCACTGGTCTCTTGGCTCTCGGGTACACACCGCCTCTGCCGAGCCAAATCAGCTCAAGCGCTCAGAAGGCTTTCGCGGCTCTGTCGAAGCTCTATACGGATCTCGCGGGCCTCTTCTCAACTACCAACGTGGAACAGCTCAAAGGTGCGGTTGAGAAAGGCGTCGAGACGTGGGCTGCCGACGGAACTACTGAGCTAGTCAAGGCGGTCGTGACGGCGTACCAAAAGTGGCAAATTCTTGGTCTCGCCGATGTGTATCACAAGATTAGCGTGCCGGAAATCCGTCAACAGACGCTCAGCGCAGAGACAGCCCTGAACCTCGAGACTGACGAGGGGGTAGAGCAACTCCTGCAGGACATGGTGACCATCGGTATGCTTCAAGGATCGCTGGAGGTCAGCCCTGATGGCGTCAAATGCCTCACCTTCCTCCCGCGTGACACTGAAATTGAATACACCGAGTACCAAAAGAAGATCACCGACGACGCGCGTATCAAGACGTTAAACAAGTTCGCCGAGGTTAGCGATGCCCGTCTTGCAGCCTCAAAGGACTACGCCAAGCACATCATTCGTGAGCAAAAGCGCCAAGATAAGGATGGCCTTCAGTCACAAAACACAGAGTTCGGCTTCGACGCTTCCATTGAGGACGAGGATCTCATGACGGGTATCCAGCATCCTTAGAACAGTTTTCCCGGGTGGTCATCCTTCGGCAATGATCATCTGCCCATCGTTCGCGCCTCTTTCACGAAGTAACGAAGGCACGGGATAGGGACGGGAGCGAAACGAGTCTTTTCATGACGAAAGAGCGACACACGATGCTGCATAAGACTTAACCTCGGCATGGGTTGAGACAATCACTTGACTTGGGGGCATCAGGCCGGCGTTATGAGATCAGGTTCATAAGGGACATTGCTTTGGTTGCCAACAAGAGGCATTTGCGACATTATCAGAATTGCAAGAGCCCGAATTCTCGGGAATGACTGGTAGATTAGGTAGAGAACCAAGAAGAAAAAGGCAAATATGGCAATTTCTTCCGCCAGTACCACTTTCTCCTCAAAATATTGTTCGGTTGCCACTATGTGACCTGCGCTCTTTTGCCTCGTAGCTCGTCAAATTTTGAATCACCAACGTCTCTTCCTTCTAAGTAGGATTCTTCACGCGGATGCATAGGCTGTCTTTCCATCATAAAATACACATACATCAGTGCCCCCTTCCCAGCATATTTACGAGCTGATACCAAACTGCTTGATGAGATCCGCAAGCTTGGCTCCTTCGGCCTTGTAGTCGATTTGTCCGGCACTCAGGACCTGGTAGCGTACCCTGCAAGAAGTTAATACTTTGAAAACCAGCTGCGGTCAATGCGAGAGATCATACCTCTGAGCTTCGCCGAAGGTGTCCATCTTTGCACGGCATCGGAAGTTCAACTTGGTACAGTTCGCTTGCTCAAACGCCTGTGCCATCTTCGTGTCATCCTCCTCACGTAAAGCCATGAGATCGTCCGCCGACATGCCCATGATAACGCGGCCGACGTCATCAAAGCAGCTGAGCCACAGCTGGTTGGTGTGATCGCACACATTAATAGACATGATATAACGATACTCAGGCTTCGGGTGGGCAACATCGCACTTCTCGCAGCGCCAGGTGCCATCGCCCATGTCAGTCACCTTCTTGTTACAGCCCTCGTTGCTGCATGCGGGATACGCAAAGTTCTCCTGCTTGATGTAGACGATGGTGGCCTTGAGATTGAAGTAGTCTTGGTTCTCCATACCCAAGTTCTCCTCCTTCACCTGGATAATGGACTTGTCCTGGTCCTTGCGACCAGTAGCGTTGCCCATGCTGGCCATGTTGTTGTGACTGCTGAAGGTATCATTGCGACCAGACGAGTCATACCAGCCCTTCAGACGGTGGGCATCAGGAATATCGGGGTCAATGGACATTGTACCGGATGAAAGCAAGCTGAGACTGCGACCACCAAAGTCAGATACCTTAGTACCCTTGAAGGCCACCACGGACTCGGGTTTGGCGTCAAAGTTAGTAGCGCTCTTGCCCCAGATGGTGACGCGAACAGAGTAGTTGGTGTCATCGACCAGCGTGAGCTCCCGCTTCTCGTAAGGCTTGCCAGTTGATTTGGAGACGATTTGGGACACCTCAGCGACCTCCTTCAGGACGCCAATAACGTCAACAGTGGCATCCTTCTCGACTTCCTGGAGCTCTTGAATATTGCAGAAATTGAACCGCACCTGCGGCACACTGCTCTGATCCTCTGCCTTCTCAATTATTGTATCGCGCTCGAAAGTGAGCTCGTAGTCGTTCGGCAGGTTTGTGAATTGCTTCTTCGCAAGCTGAACTTTGCAAGGGTTAGAGATGTAGTAGACACCTCCCTCCTGGAGCAGATCGTAGTATTGGTCGCACTGGTCGTTGAAACCGGTTGCCTTGATCTCGCCACTTTCATCGAGCAGGTTGACACTGAACAACTTTCCCTCACCACTGGGTTTGTGCCATGTCCGAATGTCCGACTTTTGCGTGACGCGAGCCTTGATGGTCCACTTGTGAGCGTAGGGGGATAGGGCTTCGATAGGATATATGTTGTTGCTTCCGTGCTGGCCGGTTGCACCTCCAGCGGAGCGCGTGGGTATCGATTGAGGCTGGGGTTTGGGCTTTGTCTCCTCTTGCTTGACGCCGTAGAAGTTCTGTCCGCCGATGGTCGTGTTCGCTGCTGCGGGAGGCTTCGCCTCGAAGGCTTGGGGTTCGCCGAGCTTGTCTGGTGTGCCGAACTGCTCGATTACCTCGAGACCGAGGATAATCAGGATGCTAGTGAAGAGTTAGACCATTTCTCTCGAGAAACTTGGTCAGAAGAAGGCAAGGAACCACATACTTCTTCCCCTTCACAGAGTTCGCTTGGTACTGAGTAATGCGCACGATGCAATTTCTGACCAACTTGTTGTCGTGGACAACGTGGTTGACCTGTGTTGCCAGCATGCACTGAACATAGTTGCTCACATCACTGAGAACAATACGGTATCTCTCAGCGTTGCCTCCTGCTTGTGCGGCCAAAGGCTTGATCTGCAGGCATTGAAGTACGGGGACCGGGAATTTCGTGTTGGCACCTTCGGGGTCGTTGAAGATGGCGCTGCGGGTGCTCAGTCAGTGCGAAAAAAGGTTAGGTGGATAGACAATATTCAAGCACTCACTCCAAGGCACCTTTGGTAATCTTTGATTCAACATCCATCTTGAAGGTGGTCGAAGACGTAGTATCGTATGCGAGTTTGTTGGCTGAAGTGGAGGATTTGGGAGGTTGCGGCAAGTTCTTCGCGAGATGGAGAGGAAAGCGCGTCGACGCGTTTAATGGCTTTTGGCGGGGTCCTTCCCTTCCGTTAGGTAAGCTGTTTAATTAGTCTCTGCCCGCTCTTTCTCACATGCCCGGTGGTGGCCTGTCTGCCTGTGTCGTCTGGTTCCAGTGTGGGGAAAGATGAGAGCCAGGTACGTACTTTAGGTGGCAGCTACAATGTCAGTTTAAGGCACTTCACGCGGGGCAGCTACAAGCATCAAGCTGAGACGTCATCCCTGGTGGTGTTATGTACACGTACTTACTACAGATTTGGACCAAACGCTGCGCCAAGGGAGACAGAGTTCCGGGTTGACATTACACATCGCGAATCTCTGAGCTTACATCAACGTCGTGACATCTGTCTGCACTACTACCGATCTTTTTCTGTCCCAAAGACCTATTCGCCTCGAACTGCCGTGCTCCGCACAGATACCCATATCCCCGCTCTACACGATGACCCAGATCGACCCCATCATTGCGACGAAAGCTCCCGAGAGCAATGCCGCCGAGACGACCATCGTCACTGAGCCCGTGACCGAGAGCACTTCTGCCGCCGACACTCCAGCTCAATCCATCAGCCCTACGACCACTACGGGAGGCGCTGGAGAGCACAGCGAACACTGTGTGTCCGACAGACCGACTCGTAAGTGCTCCCGATGAGACTCTTAGTCATTTACGCAGGACTAACTCGAAACAGCGTCAGGCAAGTCCTCCACAGGTGAGATCATCAAGATCAATGATGTCGACGTGAGTAGATTACCTGTTTCGCGATCGCGACCGTATCGCGACCACGATTAGTTGTTGAATCAAGCCAGGTCTACATCTCGAAACCTGCCGACTACCCTCATGCGCCAGCCAGGCTTCTTCTCCTCCTGACGGGAGGCACGGGTCTCAAGTCTACAAACAACCAGCTTCAAGCCGATAAATTTGCCAGCGAGGGCTTCGTGGTGGTCATGCCCGATCTCTTCAACGGCGATGCGGCGCCCAACTCATCGACCATTGCCAGCAGCGAGGACACCGGATCATTCCTAGACACATTCAAGTTGAAGATCGTTGAGACGGCCAAGAGTTTCCAGATCGATATGTGGTTGGCGAGACACACAGAGGAGAAGGTTCTACCAATTCTCTATAAGGCCATTGAAGGCTCCAAGGAGAAGTTTGCCGATGCTGTGAAGAACGGCGACGGGATCTATGCTGTCGGTTACTGCATCGGAGGTCGATATATCCTACACCTGGGTTCAGACAAGAAGGTCGCGACGGGGGGTCCAGGACTCGCTGACGCTGAGGCTGGCGAAGTCAAGAGTGGCCCCTTTATCAAGGTCGGCGCGATAGCACACGGTGCATCTGTCACCCCTGATGACTTCACGGGCGTTAAAGTCCCTATATCTTTAGTCTGCGTCGAGAATGATCCTCTGTTCCCTGAGGAGGTCAGAACACATGGCGAGGACGTCATGTCAAAGGCAAACCTTGAACACGAGGTTCAGGTCTACCCTGGCGTGCCGCATGGTAAAGCCCAATGCTCTGCCCACAAAAAGCGCTGAATGAATGCTAACCTCCTCCAATAGGTTTCGCCGTAGTTGGCGAATATCAGGACACATCCATCAAGGATGCTCAGAGTACCGCATACGAGCAAATGTTGAAGTGGATCAAGGAACACTGAGAACAGCAAAGACCGCCTTCGTCTGCTTTTCATGGCCTCTGCTTCTGTTATGGGATTCCAACTTGCAAGTTTCTATGATATCAGTGCTTTATAGGAGCTTTCCTTACGGCCCTAGGGGTCATTATATCAATATTACAAGCTCTCCTGACAACGCTTCCCTCACAACATGCTAAGTATGCGACATCAAGTTTTATGTTGCCGTCTCTGCGTCGCTGGTAAAGCTCGAGTTCTTTCTCCCAAAGTCAAATGGAGTAGTAGAGCTATAGCTGCTTTTGTCCGTCGGCGTCGGCGCTGAAATGGGACCCCGAGAGTTGACTGCCACACGCAACTCGAGCGACTGGTCTTGGAAGATTCGCTGCGACCCCGAATTCGTGCTATGCGTCCTATTCGTGAGACTCAATGACGCATTCTTGATCTGCCGGCCAGCCTCGCGCAAGATCTGTCGCGCATTTGGCATGCAGGCCACCACTATGCCGGTGCAGATCTCGATGGCAGACCAGATCGTCGTCCCGCGCGCGTCGGCTGTCGCATTTGCTGATGTCGCAAATGGTATTAAGCTGTGAAGGCGTATGATGCTAACAACGGTGAGGCTGCATCTGGGTCAGTGTTCGCAGCCCTAACAATTGACGACCTCGGGGTCCACTCACAAGATACCCACACTGAACATGGCCATGATTCCAAGCTTCTTCTTCATCTTAAGGTTAAGTTTGTAGAGCTGTGTCAGGGGTAGAATCAGCATCCAGATATCGAGCGCAATGTTCATGCCGCCATGCACCAAGCCCATTTTATTGAGATCCAGAATGACACCGCGGGGCTCCTTGTCGCGCCAGCCCTCCCAGATGAGCCATGTAGGCTGTCTCTGGACGAAGCTAAAGACGATGAATATGAAACCCACGAAGAGATCGTAGGCCAGTGCGCACCATACGGCGATCCTGAACTTCTTTTCCGGGAAGATGCGTAGAAAAAATAGAAGAATGGACGCCTTTATAATGGTGAGGATGAAGATGTAAAGCGTCTGGACCATTAGGAGGTACTGCAAAATGTGAGTACATGGTCAATGGAAACTTTCCGCAGAGCCATCGGTGGGTCCTAGTGATACTTACCCTGAGGAAGGTAGTGATTTGGTAGTCGTGAAGAACCCATATGTCAAGTCCCAGGCCTTGCGGTATCACTGTGAGACAAGGTTAGCCATCCGTCGCTCATACAGATTCCTCGGAGTCATGACTTACTGTACTGTATAAGAACAGTGAAAGGAATCAGGGCGGCCTAAATGGCCGGAGTTAGTCAACTTGACATAAGAATCAGAGGTAATTTGTAAATATGGTACACTCACAAACGCAAGTACCAACAAACTATCATCAGCTCCCCACGGAGTGTACCCCATGACTTTAATAACAATTCTGCATGCAAAGAAGGCAGACGCGAGTATGAACATGCCGAGACTGGTCGCCTTCGACCCCTTGCGATAGTCCGAGAAAGGGAATCCACATGCGGTTCTTGTGATGTTGACAAAGGCTGCAGATAAAACATCTCGTTAGACAAGTCGTTTTCCGGTGGGAGATAGCATTGCACTCACTCAGGGACTCGACCACGCTACATGCTTGTTGCACACAACCTCCGACGAAGTTGTTGAAGCCTTCATCGACACATAATTGAGCCTGTGATTGATTTGCAAATGCAGGCTGGCTCATTGCTTGTACAAGACATGTTGTCTAGATCCACCATTAGCTTTTTCAACGGCGGGTACTATGAACCTAATCCAACGACTAGCAGAATAAAAATGTATACTTACAGAGCACTGTGGAGCGTCTGCCAACGACTGCGCGTCAGCGAGACTCAAGAGGAACGAAGCTCCAACGGCGACGATGAACCGCAGAGTCAACATTTTGGGACTCCTCTGACAGCGAACAATACACACAAGTCCGCGAATCGCACATCAACTTCAAGGAACGGCCAGAACAGGAGGAAGCGCTGGGAGGATCGTGCCGGTGGGAGAATGTAAGAGGAGGGGGTCCCCACGTCAAGTTATTGCTTCTCTTTGTGTAGATAACAGAATCGGTACCCAGTGGGCATAGCCAAGGGCCATCTCAACAGCGATGTGCGAGGCCCCCAGACGGGTACCCCAAAGACGGCGTTGGCACAGTTTTTCCTTTGAACTTTTGATCCAGCCAGGCCACAGCTGCCTCTGACTTTGGAATAGGGCACGTTAGCGGCGTGGAGCATATCGCCATATGCCCCCAATCGTTTCACTGTTTCAGCCAAAACGGAGGAGAAAGGACGATTCTGTAGAAATTCCAGAGCGGCCCCGAAGAAGGAAGGACAATGCTAGGGAAGGAGACCAGTCTGTTGCCAGAGTTGCGGTTTGCTTCAAAGCTAGGGAAGGTTGCTCTCATCGTCAAGTCTTGGAATGTCTCACGGGATTGCGTTGCGCCCGCAAACAGATACGATCCCGCTAAAGATCGGGAAAGACCAAATCAGAAAGCTGGACCTCGGCATGTCCCACCCGCGCGGCCCCTCTTCCGGACCAACTGGTCGCAAGCCAGGTTTGCCGCGAGCAGTCAGCCCTCCTTTGAACTCTCATCCCCCGTCTCCGGATCGAACTTCGCCCATGCAAATCCTCGCAAATAGCTCAGCAAGAGCCGGGCTTGAGGTAGCCGGTAGATGATGAGTAACGGTTGATCATTTCACCAATCAGCGACGACGCCGTGGCTGAGATGGGCACATGCTCAACTGGAATGTGATGAACCAAGTCAGCAACGGGTGGCGGAATCGAGTGAGGTTTTCCTTGTCTAGACCCCCGATGCCCACGGCGACCCTGCTTTTAAGAAAGGCCGAAAGGCCGAAGGGCTAAGTCGCCGTGGTGGCCAACTCGGTCCGTCTAGGCGCTCCTGGTTACTAGAAATCTTCAAAAACAGCAGCATTACGCGGATGAAAATGTTGAAATTCCGTGACTTTGCACCACATAGATGGCTGAACAAATGCTCTAGGCATCAGCATCACCTGTTCCGACTCGTTGATAGAGTCCTAGACCTTGGAACCGGCTCGTTTCAGTAATCCGTTGCTCCCTCTAAGAAATAGTACAGATAATCTTGCCCGAGTTCTTGTTCGCCTCCAACAGCGCGTGAGCCTCCTGTACCTTTTCCCATGGGAGCACCGTGTCAATGACGACCTTGAGCTTCCCCGTCTTGAAATCCGGCACATACTCCTCCAACCGGTCCCTCAACTTGCCCTGATACTCAACATCCCTGCTCCGCAACGTGCTGCCCTCGAGCCTGATCCTCTTGTACAGTAGAGGCCCAATGTTGGCCCCCTCAATGTTGGGCCCGCCCAACAGGCCGAGCAGGACGATACGCGCATCCCTCGCTGCGACGTCAAGGTTCTTCTGGAAGTAGCCACCCCCGACAAAGTCGACAATCACATCCACGCCCTTGCCGCCCGTCACTTCCTTGACCTTCTCGGCCCAGTCGCCCTCCTTGTAGTTGAAGGCCGCCGTGGCGCCAATCTCGTTGACGACGAAGTCGCACTTCTCCTTGGAACCGGCCGTCGCATAGACGGCAGACGCGCCCGCGTCCTTAGCCAACTGGATGCCCGCGATGGAGACGCCAGAGGCACCCGCATGCCAGAGGACGGATTTGCCCTTCGAGAACTCGCCCACGAGGAATAAGGCTTGCGTGGCAGTGATCCAGGTCTGGAATCTTTGTCAGCTTTGGCGACTGCCATGGATGGGATTTATGCGCACCTCTGGGATACCAGCGGCCTGCTCCCAGGACAGGAAATCGGGCTTGTGCAACAGCATCTTGCTATTGACGGCGATGTACTCGGCGTATGCGCCACCGTACGCGAGACCAAACACCTCATCTCCAGCCTTGAAATTGCCGTGGTCGCCCTCGCCAAACGTTTCGATAGTCCCGCTGAACTCGACTCCCAGGGTCTTGGGCGCCTGAGGCGGAAGCGGGTACAAGCCAAGACGTTGGATTTGGTCCATGCGGTTGATGCCAAAGGCCTTGATCTTGACCAGGGCCTCGCCGTCGCCCGCCGTGGGCTTTGGAGTATCGGCATTGATGAACAGGTTCTCCTTGGGACCTTTGCCGTCCTTGATGTCTGTTTGTATTTGTAAGCCAGTTGCTCTTGGGATTCCGCCACACAAGGTAAGAAGGCATGTTTGACGGACCAACCGCTCTCATTGTTAAGGCCATTCTGCTGGAAATTCTGACAAAAAATCTCGAATTTGAGAAAAGTGCACTTAGAAAGTTGGGTTTTAAAGAATCCAGGAATTTGCTAGCAGTTGAAAAGCATGAAGTCTCATCGAGGTCCCCGTTTGGTTCCCCTCAATGACGTGCATCCGGGCCCAATGACTAATCCACTCGGGCACCCCCGTGCCGCTCCGTGGCCGGCTCCAGTATTCCCGTGCCGTGTCCACTTAGGTTTCCAATCGTTGAACATTCTCTTCATCAGACCTTCGTGCTGATATGGGGTTTCGCAATAGCGTAGATACGGTTATTATAGCTCAAACTTCAGCTAAGAGCAATGGCCTCGTTCACGTTGATTTCCGGGTTTCTGAGGTGTCCTCCCAGTTTCTGAAGGGTATTATGGTCATGCCAGTTTGATGTCAGTTCTCTTGTGTGGTAGGCTTCTCAACTAACCTTAAAGTTGATTCACATTGCCACAGTCCCAGCGCGCTCTAATGCCAATGGCATCGTCCGGCAGCGCAATAGCTCTTCGAAACATTTATTTAAGAGTCCCTAAACCCCAACTCCTCAGCTATGCCAGACTGGTTGGAGAGGAAGTCTGGGATGATCGTACGTGCCCTTCCTGTAGGTTAGACAATCGGGCGTCCACGTTCCTCGCCACGGATCGTATCTCGTGGGGCGGAAGCGACTATCGACCTGTGCTTATTCTTCCCTGACTAATTGTGATTTCGAGAACGTCGAGCTCGTTATAACGTTGACAGCAAATTGGATTTAGTAAGGACCATGGTGTCAAGTCTTGCAAGAAAGTACTCAGCGAATGGCCTACGTCGACTGAAATGTTTCTGTCTATCCAAGGCACACCCGTCGAGCGCTGAGTAATTCTCGAGGCGGTTTCGAACCAAAACCTCCGACGCCGAGGTCGAGCGATGACAACCGCCCCTCACTTCACGCTCAACCCTCTCCAACATTTAGTTCCCAAGCCCACACAGGTTTGTGAATTTTCACGATCCAAGGAAGGCCACTCGAGGGTTAGACATTTCTATCCTCGAACTGCGTTCGGCGTCACCGGGCGTGCGAGCCTAACAATTTTGAGATTGTCATCTGTCCTGGAAGAGAGCTTATGGCCAACATAAGTCGAAATCCACAAACTGGGCTATTAGTTCCAGAAATCCCGAGCCACCGGGTGGTTCTCCAGATCTTGACAGCCTTGTGTGTCCCACGGGGAAGGTGGCCAAGCTAACGTTGATAGGTCGAAGTGGTCTCGGAGATGGCGTACTTCTGGGAGCATGAATCGTAAAGCTGGATTAGTAAAGACACTGAAGTGTCCGTGGACAATCCAGAGGAATGTCAGCGAGTCGAATGGCCCAGAAAGCTGAGCACAAAACTTGATACGATGAGCGCTGGCTAGTTCGCGTCTGAATACCTCTTTGGTGAACTTGTTCGAGTCAATTGACTCCCGAGACCCTCAACATAACAAGAAGCAGCAAAAAAAATATGTAGGCTTCAGGTACAGTCACAAATCATCTCGTCCCATCCAATGTGAGAGTGAAAGAACGAGGACAAGTAGAAGGAAGTGGGGGGGGGGGGGTGGAAGGATGAAGATCGGTCAACCGTCCCAATTGTTGTTGAGTTGTTCAAGGTCTGTGTTTTGTGGAAATTAAATGATGTTCAGGCAGTACTGCAACACCCCGGATTGGCGTAGGTGGCCGGCCTGATTGCTGCACAGACCAACACACCACCGCTGGAGGCGGCCGGGGCAGGCAGACCCGCTGCAAGCCTTCTAGATCGTTGACGGTGAATGTGCCCGTCTAGGCAAAGCTTGCAGTTCCTGCGGAAAACAGCTCGCTAGAAATGTCTTGGTAGAGCTCTAGGTTGGGCTGAACCGAACGAGGGGTTAGTTGTGGAGGTGCCGCCACAGATGAGTCGGGCGAGCCAGTTGGTGGTTCCTGGAGAGAAAGCTAGAGGAGCTCTTTGCCAATGGGCAGCGCCTTACGAACACAGTAGACATATCCATATTCGCGGCTGCGCCGTGGGGAATTGTCGACAACAGAACGGACGTTATCCTGCCTATGGGCGCCAGGATTGTTTCTTGTCCACTTTCTCCTTGACTGGAAGGTAGAATACAATGGGAGAAGGAAGAACAAGGCCTCGCAGAGACAGTCACTCGTACTTGATCGTATTCAAGCGGGCGCTCTTCAGGCCAGGAGATTCTTAGGAGGGCGTCTTTCCTGGCAAGCGATGTAAATATTGACGTTGTTCGGGGACCGTGGAGAAGTTGGGCGCAGTTTCCAGGATCTCGATACGGTGACAGACGATGATCGACGCTGATCTACGGATACTCCGAGCGATTAACATAGCATGTCTCCGCTGAACGCAAAGACTTGAACTCAAACGGCGGAGGACCGAAGCTCTAGAAGAGTCGCACGGGAGGGTGCTGGGACCCCGGGGACCTTTGGGTGTGGCCTCTCGAATGCTCCCCTGTCCCTATGATGATACTCTAACTGACATGTGCGGGAAACCTGGAGGAACCCTGTCGTGCCTGTCTTGCCCTGGCACGTCTACACAGCAAGTTGCCGGCATGACATTGACCCAGATGGACCTAGACGAAGGACCTGAAGTTTCCCTTTGCTTCAGGGCAGATCCGAGGCCGGCCATCCAATGTTTTGACACTTTGGTCGTCGTCCTGTGTTTTTGTCTGAGAGCGTGACCCTCGGACAAACTGTGGCTAAAAATGGAGCTTTCATCTGACGCGAGATCCGTCCGGTGTTCTCCTCAGCGGCGGGTAACGGTGGGGGCGATCTTGGGAGATATTCCTTCGACATGTTTGACCGAGCTGCCAAATCATTCGGATATGCTTTGCAGAAAGTAACTCGGTCCAAAGGGAAGGGAAGAGGATCATGTATCACTGACAAGTGGCAACTGACTAGAACGAGCAAGAGGCGAAACAGGCAACTGGCAACCCAAAATGGGCAGCGAAGGGTGTTGGCGCTGGAGAAAGAACGAGCGCACTTTTAGATCCTATTAATGGCTCGTCATAGCCAGAGTTGGTTCAAGTTGGAACCCGCAGGGCCCGAACGCCTTCTACAACACCACTTAGGTACTTGAGGCAGATAATAGCAGCCAGTGTTTCTTACCCAAATAGGCGAGATTTTTGTGGATCTATCCCATTTGATCCAATTAAAGCTCTTAAACGGCCAATTTTCCGGAAATTACCCTATCGTCGCCCTATATCTTCCGTCTTCACTTTTCCACGGTCGCCAACAGGGCGTGGAGCAGGCTCGCGGAAGTCTCAAGCATGTTCGTCTTTCGGACAGGACGCAAGCCACGGCTCTCGACAAGGCCCTCGAAAGACGACTCTCTTACGGAGTCTCGGCTACTTTATTTTTGTCGCCTTGGGATCAGGCCGCGCACTGGGAGTCTGGAACAGCAAACCCGTCCACCCATCCCAGGCGGACTTTGTCGACTTGGACGTTGCATGGTACCTGCATTAGCGCCAGGTTTTGTTCCTGAATCCTGACTTGATTGGCACTCGGCTGGTGACACCGGTCGGTCAGCCGTCAGCACCGGCTGCCGCGGTCACAAGTGAGTTGGCAAATAGGTCTGAATGCATGGCGCGTCCGCTCGACTACTGCGAAGATCACGACAAGGGTCTGGCAGAGCGTCTTACTTCGTACAATCAAATGTAAGGAAGATACGGAGTACGACTGGCCAAGCTGGCCAAGCTGGCAGACGGAAGGCGGCCTGGAATCTCGGATCACGGCTGCGCGTCAAGCCAAGACTCCCCTCCCCGCCCTTGAGCAAGTGTGGGATCGACCGGCATGTCGGAAAGAGCGATGCGTACATGTATCCGTACGTCCATTGGCAGCCCGGCCGCTGGTTGATGGTTGATTGACCCGCTGAAATTACTCAAGCTTACCTTGACTCTGTTTCTTGAGGTGGGCTAGAGTCATCTCATCTCTCGTCCGAACTCCTTGCAGTTTCGGAGCGGTTCAATCGGTCGCGATTAGGATCAAGGACCGATTCGCACGCAAGGAGTTTCCAAAGGGTGTTTCCGAACAACAATGATGAAGCAAAACACAGATGAACAACGAATGATCAGATTAGGCAAAGCAAGCGCTTGCTGGTCAGTCATCTCGTGGCTCTACGGTACACAGCATTCGTACACTCGTGACTCCCTAGGTACCGGTAGTAATGCCCACTCTGAGTGGTCACTCGGGTCCGAGTGGGGCAAAAGATAAATGAATCCCACACCTCAATTCCCACGCTTCAAGGTCTGTCCCCTTTGTGTGCATATCCTAAGGAACGGATACGGTACCATGCCATCCTCTTTCACACACCCCCTTGATTTCATCCCGCTTCCACCCAGACTTAGCCATTTTCGAGGATACGTACCGCCTTGGAATCAACTTCTAGCCAGTCTATTCGACTTCTCTTTTGCTTTTCCTGTTTCCCACCCTCGGCCAAGGAGGTTAAGCCGCTTACCTAGTCTGCCCGACCTATTCTAGACTGCCAAAGCCACCAGTACCAGCGAAGGAAACGCAAAAAAACGCACAAGCGCATACTACGCATACACACCCGGTCTTACCCCTTTCCCGTCCGTCCACGCAAGTCATCCACCATGGCCTTTTCTTCGTGTTTACCTACTGCCCTCGTTACCAAGAACCCGTTCGCATAGCCCCCTTCTGATTCGTCTAAAATGAAATAAGCTGGTCAGTGAATGGCCAAAGGGAACAGAAACCAGCCCCACTGTTGAGCCATGGATAAGGTAGCGCCCATGTTAGCAGGAGACCGGGGGAAGGGCGGCGTGTGCTCTCTTTCGCCCTCTCGGTCCAGCTCCTCTTCTCATCTCCAGGCCCAGGAGATACGGTACTCCACCCATCATGACCGGGCGAGGGTCCTGTCCCTGAACCATCCCATTTCCTTACTGCAAGCCAGGGCCCAAGGTAGCACAGGCACTCTTGCAATCCACAGTCGACACTAAGCTGCTCCGTAGTGTAGAGCCCAGTGTCCACCACCCCAGTTCCCATGTCGTGTTGTTCATCTCTGTATATAAGTCCATTTCCTCCAGGCTATCCCGTTTCCCGCTTCCCTTCCCTCCTCACCCACACTCACTCATTCAGTGCCGACCCAGACTTTTTAGTCGCTTTCACTCGTTAACCCAACCACCTAATCCTCAACCCGCAACTACAACTCTCTCGAGTCTTAATACCAAGTTCTCCTCCCCCCCAAAAAAACAACCGTCAAAATGAAGTTCTCCGCCGCCGCCCTTGTCCTCGCCGCCGCCGGCGCCATGGCCCACAAGAACGTCACCTACGTCACTGAGGTCGTCACTGCCTACACCACCTACTGCCCTGCTGCCACTGTCATCACCCACGGTGGCAAGACCTACAACATCACCGCGGTATGTCGAACTCAGAAGGTGGACGGGATGGTCTCGAAGGGTTTCGGGGGGTCGCCGGCCAAGCGCCGGCTTCGATGCTCCCCGGAACTCTGGGACTCCTTAACATTCACCTCTAAACCCTCCATCTCGATACCAAGCTAACACTTTCCAGGCCACCACCCTGACCATCACTGACTGCCCCTGCACTGTCACGAAGCCCGTCATCACCTCCTCCATCGTCAAGTGCGAGAACTGCGCCGCCCCCACCCAGAACGGCACCTTCCCCATCGCCACTCCCGTCCTCAGCAAGACCGTCGCTGGCACCGCTGCCATCACCCCCACCAAGCCCGTCTCCGTCCCTACCGCCGGTGCTGGCAAGGCCGCTGCCCTCTCCGGCGCCGGTCTGGCTGGTGTCCTTGGATTCGCCGCTTTCGTCCTCTAAATCAATCTTCACGTCTCGCCATCCACGTCTCCCCCTACGATCTTTGACGTACGATAATGTCTTCATTTTCGTGGGGAGCCTACGACACCTAATGACTGGAGCGCGGTTGTGACCATCCACCAAGTAACCGACTGGATGGGATTTTTTTACGGGGTGGAGTTTGGGGAGTCTCCTTGGATAGGAGAGCTTGGGAATGGCCCCAAGACGACGGAGGAAGAGAAACGACTACGCCCACAGAATACCCGGTACATTTTCTTGCCTGCATGGCGCCATGGAGTTTTCTTTTCACGGAACGTCCAAGCCATGCAGTAAAACCAAACCTGTCAATACTGCAACTTCTTGTACTTGCTTTGCGAACCCCGCCCACCCAATAACGGTTTTTATATGGCTCGGTATTCCCGTCAAAATCGCCAATTTGAGGATCATATCCGTGTGTGTTTGCGGTACATACCATCCTCTTTCGTCTTTTTCGAGAGACTTCAAAATGGGAATACAATGTGACCATGATGGGGTAATTTTTGCTGTCTTCCTCTTCCTCGCGGCAGAATAACCTGTTTGAACCAATTCACATCATATTCTTCTCTCGTCTAACATGGAAATCTTTGCTCACGTATCTCGCTCACCACTGTCGGAAATATGGTCACCCTTTCGTGTAGGCCTTTGTATTATTGAGAATCCTTATATCAGCGGACGAACGCTGTGATTCCACTATCTCGTGAAAATAAGTGGCAGAATGCGTTATGGTTCCACATACATCTTTGGTTGTCTTTCCCCAGAGGTATTGAACTCGGGGGGAAAAAAACATTCCTGGATGATCAATTTTGGTCCGACCAGTGGAACAATCCGAGGAGGAAACACCAAAGTTTCTGGGCTTGAAACCTAATCTACCTGGATGGAAAAAAGAGTTTCCAGCTCTTTCCCATTCTGAACGTGTATGAGGTTCAAGACATTCCGCATAGTTTTGACCGTAGCCCGTTTGAGGTTGGAGCGGGGACGCCTATCTGCGTTAGTATAGTGCGAGAGTATTGTCACGTTGTCGGAAGCCTTCTTTGGCAAACGGTTGTACCAAATTGGTCCAAGACATGGAAAGACACCGGAATGGATAGTCTGGCAATAGCGCGGAGTTTAATGGCGAAAGTCCAGAGGTTTGAAGGATACGATTTCTGGCGATAGAGAGATACCAGATGGAGACGGAGAGAGAATAGGGGGTTCGTACGCGTACATCGGCGTCATTTCGCTTGAGCTGGACAAGGTCATTCGTGTTGAAAACCTGCGTGAAGAGGACTTCGTGTGTGTGCGTGAGTGTCTTGGACAGAGGGCGCAGTCCCGCATACCTACTCTGGATCGAGTGTTCTGCTTGGTTTCCCCTTTTGCGCCGCAGCCGTGCCGCATTCCTTGTGCCTTGAGCGCATACGAGAAACAATTCTTTCTTGGGGTCTTAGGAGAGGCGCGGCCTCCCAGCCAAGAGGAAGAGGGAGGGGGCGGAATAGGCTGTTCAATCCGTTGGAAAGACGGCGAGCTGAGAGCTGGGCGGATGTGGGTGACCCTTGTAGCTGCAGCCCGCCTGACAGACCGCCCCTCGGGGCTGAGATGATGCTTTCCTGTGTTGTTGTTGCATCCAGATCGATTAAGGTTGTTTAGTTTGCTGGTTGTTTTGTGTTTTCAGCAGACCATGGAAAAGAACTTTACTGTGTGAGGGATAGGGGGGAGTCCCGTCGGGACAGGTGTGGTGGCGCTGCGCCGTACCTGCATCTTGCAGCGCTTGGGCGCTTCTGTAGCGGTGACGGTTCGGGCCCGGATTGGGCGGGATGAGGACGCACACACGCTGGCCGTGGTAGATTTATGGATCTTTGTACATATTGTCGATGAGCTGGAACTGGAACTGGAACGTACCTCAGAGTAAGGTAGGTACCCAAGGTAGTGCAGCTGATGACTCCAGGCGTATGGGTCAGCGATACCGCTTTAAGATCACGATGGACAATACAGTCAGCTGAAAATAGAAGCTTTGGAATGAGGGTGAAGCGCATTCTCAACGACAAGGAATTGTGAGCGCCAGAGGAATGGGAGAGTCCGACTCAAGATAGAGGAGCAGAAAGAGACATACGTGCCACCTACGGACAATATCCGTACCTACCTAGTTATTTCCTATGCGCACTCCCCACCAACCTATAGCTTTAGAGTCATATCACTCTAGAAGAATCGATAGCCCCGTAAATATGCAAATTTGCATGGATGCAAACACCGGCTCAAGCGAGATTAACAACCCATCTTGGCCTCGCTGCGCCGATCGCCATGAATCGAATTTCCACGAATGCATAGAGCACATGGATTGTCGTCCAGGATCTTCGGAGGATAAGAGGCAATAAATGCTCTGTAGATGACGGATATGGATAACATTCACAGTAAGGCCCAAAAAGAGACAGGGCCATAGGGAGTTGTCACTGCTTGTCGTTTAAAGCTTGGCGCCCGGGGGGCGAGATCTTCATTGTCAATCCCCCAGGCTGGGCCTTTCAGTTTCGTTTCCCCGCTGCTCACCTTCCATACGCAGCATGAGCGTTTTTCTCCAACCTACGGATATTCTTCCCGGATCTTAGAGGGTGTGGAGTCCGGCGACAGCCGGCTGAGCCGGAGCGGTTTGTGGAGCCATGCCGCTTGAACCGTTGGCTCGAACGGTTTCGCATGTTGACTCTCGCTCTTCGCCGTGCAGACTACGGAGTAACTCGTAGTGGACAAGATGAATGTTTCGGGGCTCACTTGCGACTGCCGGTCGAATGAAATTCCGGAGCGAGTGGGTTGGACTTTCAATAGTGGACTATGATAGCAAGGTGAGGGCCAGTCTTGGAGAAGATTGTGGTGAGCAGCAACGAGGCGTCATTTCTACTTGCTTTCGCCACAATGAAGCTGGCTGCCAAGGCTTCTCTTCTTTTCTCTGTCTCATTCATGGGCAATTATGGAGGCAGTCATAGGGTGTGTTGCTGAATTGACTGGGTCCTTCGGTTGAGTTGCTACAGCACCGACAGTCCTTGGGGTTTCCTTATCAATAGGTACTCATACACTGAACTGAGCTTCGGATTACTTGCGGGGATTTCCACCTGACAAACTCAATTGCGCAGCCAGAGCAGGCCATCGGCAAGCCTACGTGACGTATGGGTCTAGCGGGGAGCCGAGTGGGACCGTCACAAGTCTCTGGGGAAACGGTCTCGATCACTTCATCCCCAATATCTTCAGTGAGAATTGATGAAGCATTGGCCTCAAATCTAGGCTACTTACCTGGTGAGTAGGGACATTGGCGAGGAGATATGAGGTGTGCCAGAGAAATTCACATTCAATGAGTTCAATCACGCATTTACGATACATCCAGTAGCGAGCTTCTTGATGTATTGCTGTGTATCTACTCTCATCCCTACGAGCGTTCCTTGACCATTTCAGACAATCACCAGCCTTGCCCAACTCCTAACAGGATAAGAGAAAGCAACAAGCTACAGGCGGAGACAAGCAAGGTGACACAGATCAACTCCGTGGGGTCCCCTCCCGATGGAAGAAGCCAAGATTGGTTGGCGATGTCGGCGTGGTCGGCAATGACGGTCGGTCCCTTTACCCCGGGTCAACGGAATGCGGGGAAGGTGCCTCCTCAACCCCAAGACGAGCCAGCCAACGCACCAAGATGAGAGGGCACGTCAACTGCTGCTGCAAGGATAGAGCTCTCTCGTATTTCAACACCGTCCCAACCCCCAAACTTCCAGCCGCCCGATCATTTTAGAGAGCCGAGGCCGAGAGGATTCATATAATACCCCACGGTCATGTCTCTGTAGCTTCAATGCAATTTAAACTTTTACCATCTCCAGTCGTAATCTGACCAGCAAGTTGTCTTATTTTCTCACGGCCAAAGACAATCACCACTCACTCGGCAAAGCAAACGCGCAAGCTGCTGCCAGTATGGACAACTTACACCCTCAAGACGAGGTCTTGCGTCACTCCCTTGAGGACCCTGAATCCTTCTGGGCTCACCAGGCCGAACATCTTCACTGGCACAAGAAGCCCTCTTCGACATTGAAAGTCACCAAGAAGACGCTCAAGAGCGGCGTCACCCACAACTCCTGGGAATGGTTCCCGGACGGTGAGATTTCAACCTGCTTCAACTGCGTAGACCGCCACGTTCACGATGGTAGGGGTGACGCCCCGGCGATATACTACGATAGTCCTGTCACGAACACCAAGCAGACCCTCACATACAAGCAGCTACTCGACGAGGTTGAGGTATTTGCCGGAGCGCTAAGGGAAGAGGGAGTGAAGAAGGGCGATGTCGTCTTGGTTTATAGTAAGCATCATTCCCTTCACACAAAGAAGACGGAGTGAGTTCTTGGTACCAAGCTCACCCCGTGTTCAGTGCCTATGATCCCCGCGGCATTGATAGGCATCCTCGCCGTCAGTCGCCTGGGAGCCATCCACGCCGTTGTTTTTGGTGGGTTTGCACCGGCCGCCCTCGCACAGCGTATAGAAGCCTCTCAGCCCGTAGCCATACTGACGGCGTCGTGCGGCATCGACGGCAACAAGCCGCCGATGAGCTATAAACCGCTCGTTGAGGAAGCCTGCCAAATCTCCAAGCACAAGCCTGACAAGGTGATTGTATGGCAGCGCGAGCAGATCCGGTGGAACCCCATCAAGAGGAATGACGGCGAGAGGAACTGGCAGAGCATCGTAAAGAGCTGTCGTGCGAGGGGCGTCAGGGCCGAGTGCGTTCCCGTCAAGTCAACGGATCCAATCTACATTATACACACATCGGGGACGACAGGGTCGCCGAAGGGCGTGTTGAGGGATGCTGCGGGGCACGCTGTCGGACTGCATCTTTCCATCAGTTACCTATTCAACATTCACGGCCCGGGATGTGTTTCGTTCACAGCATCAGATATTGGATGGGTACGTCCCATGAAGCTTCCGACGAAAAGTCAGATTCTGACATATGATTATATAGGTGGTAGGGCACAGCTACATTGCATATGCCCCCTTATTTACGGGCGCCGCAACGGTTCTCTACGAGGGCAAGCCTGTCGGCACACCGGATGCATCGACCTTCTGGCGCATCGTGGAAGAGTATAAGGTCAACACCATGTTTACGGCACCGACGGCTCTCCGTGCCATCAAGCGTGACGATCCCGAAAACAAGTTTTTCCAGCAGATAGGAGAGCGTGGCGGCCTTCGGACGCTCAAGGGACTCTTCTTGGCGGGTGAGCGGTCCGAGCCGGCAATCATTACCATGTATCAGGAGCTCCTCGAAACCTACGGCGCCGTCGACGCCCACGTTGTGGATAACTGGTGGTCGACGGAGGCTGGTTCGCCCATTACGGGGAGGGCTCTCGTGCCTCATGCCGGGAAAGACCGAAGTACGGATGTCCGTGATCACCCTCCTCCCAAGATCAAGCCGGGCAGCGCCGGGAAGGCCATGCCCGGCTTCGACGTCCGCATCGTAGACGACGACGGCAAGGAGGTCCCCAGAGGCACTATGGGAAACATCGTCCTCGGGCTGCCGCTTGCCCCAACGGCTTTCAGAACACTATGGCAGGACGAAGAGCGGTTCTACAAGGGCTATCTCAAGCGTTTCGACGGGAAGTGGCTGGATACGGGAGACGCAGGATACATCGACGTCGAAGGTTACGTCAACGTCATGTCTCGCAACGACGACGTGCTCAACGTCAGCGCCCACCGGCTGTCAAGTGGTAAGAAGACTTGTGACCCCCCCACCTCACATCCGCTCCAGTAGATTCACGGAACTAACAAACAACAAAAGGCGGGCTCGAACAAGCCATCACATCCCACCCTCTCGTCGCCGAAGCCTGCGTGGTGGGAATACCGGACGCGCTCAAAGGCCAGCTACCCTTCGCCTTCGTCACGCTCTCGACACCTGAGCACCCGAACTCGGCGGTGCCGGACGCGAAGCTCGCTGACGAGATCAACGCGCTCGTGCGGTCGCAGGTCGGTGCCATCGCCACGCTGGGCGGGCTCATCCAGGGGAAAGGGATGATTCCCAAGACGCGCAGCGGCAAGACGTTGCGACGCGTTCTGAGGGAGTTGTTGGAGAACGCCGTGCACCAGGAGTTTGAAAAGGAGGTCCAGGTGCCGAGCACGGTTGAGGACGCGGGCGCGGTGGATGTTGCGAGGGAGAAGGTTAAGGAGTATTGGGAGGTTAGGGGGGACGGGCATAAGAGTACGGAGGCTAGGGCGAAGTTGTAGATGTTGGGACGTGTCACTTGAGGCAAGAGAACCCTGTCTATGGGTGTCCTCATTCATTTTAGCAATGCGATCTTTCAGTTTTGAGAATTACGTATCTAGACGTGTTTATCTAAGGTAGGGAATACTTTACACAAAACTCATTGCGATATTATCGTGTCTGACGATTGACATGTAGAGCTACGGTAGGGAACAGCAGAGAGTAGGAGCAGACGCCATATTGCGATCCTAGGGGACTGGAGAAGGAGAGCAAAGTCCATATTCTTCCAAAATACCAGTAGATGCTAACTGAAGCTACCTTGTGGATTAGATGCATAGATGCCTTTGTATTAGCGGGCCTGTTTTTATTACCGAATAATCACCATCGATGGGCTGGAAAATGCTTAACCTATAGAGGATATTAACAACTGGCACTCGCGAGTGTTATCAAGTTCTGCCCACTCGAGTTATGGAGGTACATTATGTCGCCACATTGTTTCATGAAAGACTCATTCCATAAGATTTCAATGATATAGGGAAACCAGTTGTCATGATATCTTCCCAACCTCCCTTGAACAAAACTACAGAAACATAATTACATCTCGATATTGTTGTATATTTAGCCATTGGCTTTAAGGACATGCGGAAATACCAGGACTTCATCCCATCTCCGTGGTTCATGTCCACTACGGATGTAGCCCTCATTGGCAGCCTTCTCTTGAGCTCAGGGGGAATACGAGACGTGCAACCCCGACCTTGGGATTCTAATCATCAGTCAAGCCCCATAGCCAGGACTCATCCAATGAAGCCAAGAAAGCCTGGTTCGACTTACCATCTACCGCCCCATGCGATTACTATTGACGACGACGGCCGTCGTGCGACATGAAGCCGTCGCTGCAAAGCGACACGCGCCCGCAGGATGGATGGTACGACAAAAACCGAGAACCATCGCCTCGTATCCACGATCGACTTGGTCACACCCCTCGCCCTAGGCCTCGTCATGGTCAGCTTGTGCGACAGATAGAAACTGTATCTTATCAACGTACCAAAAATCCTACGTGCCCATGACGGGAAGACGAGGCTCGAGGAGACCTGGTACCCGTACCGAGTCGCGGCCGTCGTATCATGTTTGCTCACAAGCCGTCGGACGTGTAACAGTATCCAAAGCTAGGCGGCTGTTTCTTATTCGGTCTGCGGGAAATGTGCTCTTGGTCTGTTGAGATGAGAGACACGGGATGTCATCTACGGAAGGTCGACGGGGAGAAGTGTCCGCAGGCATGTTGAATATGATCTCCATAAGCGACGTGGTATTGGTGATTATGAAGTTCTAAGTGGAATAGCCAGTAAGAAGAGTAGTCCCCAACCAACGCCTCGTATGCTGAACAGTGACATACCCCCCGATGTACACCTGGTATCGTTGTACCTGCAGCTCTGATCCTGTTTTCGCCCATGCAAGTGACCACCAATGCAATATCTGATAACCGACCTTGTTCGTATACGCTATTAAAGTTTCACTGAAAGAACGAAGCACCTCAACTTGCTGGCCCAATAGGAGATCCCGTGGGGGGTTGCCTCCCATACATCCCATAGACACTTCGTTGGCCCTCTCTCGCGACTTTCAGGGGAGCAAAGCGTGCTTCAGGCAACCGGCTTCCCACCTTGAGGCTCTCCATAACCCTGCGGTAGTATTAGCATACGCCAGTCCGGATAAGCAGGACAGACAGGGAGAGAGGGGAAAGGGACACACCATTCAACTCCAACGTACTTGACGGCAGACCCGCTGATCCTGCGAATCTCCTTCTCAAGTTTGCCACCCGCAAGCCCTCCGCCGGCTCCGGCGCCTACGCCTGCCGGCCTCCCGACAATGACATGCGTGACCTGCCTCCGCCCGAGGTGTATAGACATGCGCGCACCGTTCTCGACCAAGACGCGCTTGAGTCGGTGGTCCGAGATGATGGGATGCGTGCTCCCGTTGACGTAAACCGTGACGCCCTCGAACAGTCCCCTGCCAGCCGTCCTCCTCGCCTCAGCTTCCTCGTCCTCCTTCCGCCGGGCTTCCATGACCTCCTCCTCGCTCTTCACGTTTCCACCCGCAACAGCAGATATGCTAGACGTCGTGGAGCCGGTCTCGGAGACGGACGAGCCGCTCCTCATCAGCCCCGGCCGCGCCAACATGTCCGCCACGCTCATCTTCGCCCTCGCCTTGACGTCCTTGGGCACCACCATCTTCAACTTTTCGTCAAAGTCCTCGCTCCCGGCGCCGTACGTGTCACTCATGCGGGCACCGCCAGCGTGGCCGCCCGCAAACTGCTCCGAGAGCTTGCGGGCGCGGCTGGCTCTCCATCCTGTCGTCCCGCCCGGGGTGTTGTCCGGACGTTGATGGCCGGTGGCACTCGAGTTGTACGGATCAAAGGTGTTGCCGAACCGCGGCTTTGCGGCTGGCGGAAGAGAGGTCCTCTCCGGCGAAGGCATCGCAATTGGATACCCCGCGCGTACAGAGTACTGTTGTGCAAAAAAAAAATGTTTTCTTTTTCCCACCCTTTGCTAGGATGCGAGGTGTGAACGGCGCCGTAATGCAAGGCGCATGCGCGTTGAGCATGCAATATCGTTCAGGTCCACACTGTAGGAACGTTGAATCATAATGCTGGATTTCGCCTCTAGTTTCTCCACGAGCAAAACAAAGGGGTGCCTCTTTTGTCAATGATGCGCGAATCACGCGGCGCCGCAGGTTAGAAAGTCCTAAGCGCATTTACATCAAGGTCGATCCAGGCACGTACCGTCGCGGGGTCACATGACCAAGTCTCACCGAGAGCCACCGACACTCACCTGGTTCACCATGGGTCCTCTTAGTCACCCACAGACAGCATCCTGGGCACTTACACGCCTAAACTCACTTCACATCTCATCAAGCTTCCTTCCATACATGGAGGGAAGGTGTAGAGACAGAGACATCTGGCGAAAGCTTCCCGAGTAAGGCGAAGCTAAGCCCAAGTGCCGTTCCAGGGCCGAGCTGCCTACTGCTCCGCCTGCCATGATGCAAGAGCCGCAACAGCGTCGGCGCACCGATGTTTCCCCAACCGGATCCCGTCATTCCCAAATCCCAAAAATGCATGTGCACGTCAGTGTCCCCCCTGGAACCTTCTCTTTGCAAAGACCGAACGCTTCAAACCTCAGGGGACCTTTCACCTCACCTTCAACCTCTCAACCTCCTGCAGGTACCGACATCAGGCCTAAACACCGGATCAGACACATAGACACACCCTCCCTCTGTCTCTCTGTCTCTCTCTTCCCCTCCCCCAAACAAGCGACATGCTTCTCGCCTACAAGGTAACCCACGAGCCCTCGGAACTGGAATCGGGACGGTCAGTGTGGAGGGGGGGGGGGGCTGTGAAGAAGGTCACATCTTGCTCGATCTTGGAATACCGGTCAGCAAGGGCCCAATCACTCCTCCGCGCCTCTGTCTGACGACTTTCGGAACGCTCAGTCAGGACGTTGCTGAGGTCTGGGCCCGGCAGATGCGAGTGCGAAATCCAGCTCTGGGCCTTTTTTGTTCTTCAGTGCAGAGTACCACGAATCTGCTGTCGTCGTTGTCTTCTTGTCGAGTGCGTCTCTGACCCGGATGCCGCTCACTTCACACACCCAACATACGGCTCAACAGAAGGCTATTCCTATACCTTGTGGGAATGATATCGCCAACCATACGTATTGGGCACATACGCCCGGAAGAGACGACAACAGACTTCCGCCCTTTGGGTCCTCAGTCCCATCGCCGGGGGTCCTTGGTGCGGCGAGAAATAAAGCCATCCAATCGGCCTCAAAAGTTGTAAGCGGTGGCAGCGCTTCCCCCACAGACGCCAGTCATGCACATCACGACCAGTCATTGGCCGAAGGTTGCACCTTGACTGGGAAAAAAAGCTTGCACAGCCGATATTGGCTGCTTCACATTTGCGCCGTAGCTCCCCCGCCAACATCCATATCCGGCGGGCCTCGAGAGGTGACAAAAAAAGGCGAAAGAAAAAGCTTGGTATCCAAGCTCCCTCCAAGAAAGGTGCACCCAGCTTCCGGACCCGAATTGACTTGCATCGCCAAACCTGCCGCGCGGCGGGAGGCGGGAAACACCAAACCAAAAGGCCGTCTCATGCGCCCCGGACCTGGCCTGGCACATTCTCCAGACTCGGGGACTCCCATGTCTGCCATCTATGCCTCCACCACTGCACGCACATGCGCCTGCATTTGCAAATCGATCCAAGAGAATGCAGCTTCCTCACCCGCTAACCTTTCTTCCCTCCTGATCCTCCAGGTCAACCCTTGGAAATGCAGAGAGTAAAAAGCCAGGCGGTGCTCCGTCAGATGTATAACACACCCATCTAATCATGCCGTACCAGCAGTTCATGCACGATGCCCGCTGCACCGCTGCCCACAGCACCACCTTGCCTGACAACCTACTTTCCGAGCCTCCTCTCTTCCCGCCGCCGTGTTTCGCGGCTAGCCTTGGGCGGGGCAAGGCTGGAGCGAGGTGAGGGAGCATCGATGCGATGCGCCGGGCCCTGCCACGGCGGCATGGCCTGGCCTGCCGTCTCTCCTGCATCAAACCACCAACATGCCATTCGGTGAAAACTCTGAGAAATGACGAGACGACGACAAGTCACATACGTACTGGGAAAAGAAAGATGGAGTCGACAAGACGGACGCCGAGGCTTGCATATTCTGCGCGTTATACGCGCTGCATTCTTCAACGCTTCGCTGCGCGATGATGCACCGCCCTCTTTCCAATACGTAATTACATCTCGGACAGCTGACTACTTCAACGGTCGACCTCGTCATTGTCGGAATAAAAGGCAAGACAAGACACAAGGAGACGAGACAGCCTGGTCATACCAGTCATTGCAGGGTGGTGCCGGGATACCCACGAGGAAGCAAGACAGTCTGCGTAGCGAGGTAATCAAAAAAAGTCAATCTCGCACCGCCGAGCCCCAAGCTCCCTTTTCCCGCCCGTATCTCATGTGATATCAATCAGGGACGTCAGGGACGAGCACAGGGGTCAAGAAGGAGGGGGCGCACCGTTTCAAGCGTCCCAGTTTCTATCCCGACTTGACGATTCATCCGGTGTCCAAGGTCGACATGACAGCGCCACTTACAAGCAGACAGCAAGGAGACACGGAGAGAGATGTAGAAAGGACATCAGCACGAGCGCGCAGAGACAAAGGTCCACGTCACGCTCGTTTGAACCCGTCCTTGACAGTTACATGATCTGCCCAGCATGCGCCTGCTTGCTGCGCGGCCCAGGTGCGCATAAGCCATTTCACGACACCTGCTCTGTTTCCCGAGGAGGCTCCTCCGTCAGGCTCCTATGAAAACCTCGTACTCCGTAGTGTACGGATGCTCCTGCCAGGAGGGCGAGCGAGAGTTCCCAGGGCTCCTCTGTGATCCGTGATCTCGCCGCCGCCACCCCATGTTTGAGCAGCATGCATACCCGTACGCGCATGCAGGCAATCGTACCCCTTTCGCTTTCCGGGGGTGGGAGGGGAGGGAGAGCTTGTGGTGCCTTGCTTGCCCTGCTTGCCCTGCTTGCCCGGGGCTTGCCCTGCCTGTGCCTGCAAAACAAGACCTAATCACCTTCCTGGCCTGGCCAAGTCGAGACTCGAGACTGGTGTGTGTTTACGTCTATCCGTACCTAGCCATCCGCCTTTGCTTCGCCTCGCCTCGCCTCGCGCGGCCGAACGAGGTCGTGACAAGCGGACGCGACAAGCGAGCGGGGGAGTCAACACTCTCGACGGGGTGGGTGTCCTCGAAAAGAGGCCGGCTAGAACCGATCCCGACTTGGCCAATCTTTGGTTGGTGCTGTCATAATTTATTGTATCCGCCACCTTCCTGGCTCACACCGGTCGTGTGCCAGACAGAAAGGTTGCGTGTCTCGTCTCGGGAGCTAAATCAAGATGGAGAGAGAGAGAGAGAAAGAAAGGGCCGCTAGACATTATACCTCACACCCTCCCGTGTACATTTTGGGGTCCAGAGAGGGAAAAGGACGCACTGATGGGAGAAGTGGGTGGCTGGGCGGGCTGGGTTTGGCTGGTCTCTAGTGTAAACTGCCGCCCGTCTACTGCTCTACTATTGTACGTACCGGGAACCTTTCAAAAGACTGTGCGCGGCACAACACGAACAAGGAGGTGGGCGGCTGTCAGAAGTCTAACTACGCCGAGGTTATCAATTGTATAGTTTAGTCAAGTTTTTGAGTTTTGAGTCTTTTTTTCTTCTCTCTCTCTTAAGCCGACGTACCCAACTACCCAAAAAGGTAGAGTACAGCCGTTCCATGTGGTCCCTGATGGGCAGAAAAAATTCTGCTGTCGAACAAAGTAAATCTTGGTCTTTTGCAGACTAGGGGAAACACGAGGTGGGCAGGGCAGAAGGTTATGGAGAGATGGGAAGAGGGAGCGTGGGAAAACAAGAGGTCGAGAAACAAAGCCGGAGTTGTGCACAAGGGGATTGTCCCAACAATGGAAAACAGATCTCACAACGCCTCTCTCTCTCTCTCTCTCTCTTTCTCTCTGGCTGTCCGTCTGTCTGTTAGCTCTCTGCTAGCTCTCTGCTGGCTGTCTCTGTGTCTCTGCCTCCAAAGGCAAGGGCCGCTGCATTGCCTTGCCTTACAGATGGATACATGCTGCTGGATTGCCACCAAGCCAAGTACGGATTCATTAGTACGGTACGCCTCCTCTTGCTTCCGCTGCTGCTGCTGCTGCTGCTGCTGCTGCGACGGGCACATGATGCGAATCATACTTGCATTCAGAAGGCTGGAACCAGCCAAGCGAGTAATTATGCCACCGAATTTCCTGCTTGCCATCAGTCCGGGGCGTCTTGCTTTCTTTTCCATATTGCCATGTTTCCCGGCCATGTTTCTCCCGGTACCTTGCTCAACGACTCTGAGACCTTTTCAATAGCAGATGCATCGTTGTGTCGTAGCAGTGGCAAAGGCTTTTCAATCTGATGTATTCGTACTTTTTTCCGTACTCTTTTCGCCGTCGACGGTCGCGGTCAGCCTTTTCAGCTTTGTTTAGCACAGTGGATTAAGGTAGACCCCCCCCCCCCCCCTTTTCCCCCCCTTTTTCCCCGCCCCGCGGGGCCCCCCCCCTCCCCCCCCCCCGCTCCACCACACCTCACACCACCCCCGCGTCCACCCCCCTCCTCCCCACCTTCCCCCCCCTCCCCCCCCCCGGGGGGCCCGCCCCCCCCCCCCCCCTTCTCCTCCCCTTCATCCCCAAGACGGGAGGCTCCAGAACTTCCCTCCGCTCGAAAAAAAAAAAAGATAAACGACGAGGATGAGACGCACTATTCTGTCATACTGCGGCATCTCCCTGCACGTACGGTAATCTCTCGTTCTTTTTCCTTCTTGTTCCCGTTTTTTGTTTTTCCTTCACCCCCTACCCCCCCTCCCATCACCTCCACCCATACAACACCTCAGCCCTTAACGACCTTGCCAGCAAGCTGGCGCGTGTAAATCTGACATGTTACCACCCGAGACGCGGTGGCGGCGAGGGCACATCTTTGCCCACAGACGCTTCTCTCACGCGCGCAAGGGGGAGGGGGGCGCGGCCATTTCGTCCCTCGGTCCACCCTCCCCAGCCATCCTTCCATCTCTAGCCGCACAGGGTATAATTCACTACCAACTACCCTACCACGGTCGATGCCAGGTAAGCCAGGCAGGCAAACAGGCAGATTTCCAGATGTTGGGGGCAGGAAATTGAGCGAGGGCGTGAGGAAAGGGAGGGAGGGGGGAGGGGAGAATAAAGTGGAAATTGGGGTTGCGAATGTAACGCGGGCTTAACAGGCGAGGTCTTCCGCCCATCGCCGCCCGCCCGCTCCCTCCTAGTCACTTGTGTGCAGCGGCCAAAGGAGAAACCTCACGCCAGCCTGTTGGGGACAAGCAAGACAAGGTTGAAGGAAGGATGCGCACCTGGCGGCCAGTTTTGGCGACCGCAAAACCCGGAATTTTATCGCCGTTAATAACGCAACGAGCAGCAATCGGCTGCTGCTGCGGCGGCGCCGGCCACTTGCTTGATCGAGAAGAAAGGTCGGAAGGAGATGCGAGGAGTGTGTGAGTGACTTAGTGTGTATACGGATATGACTAGGTATGTGTATCCGTATGCGTGGCCCGAGGCTCGCGGGTGGGAGGGAGATGTTCCCGACAGCGTCAAAAGGAACCGCCCGACCTTCACCTTCACCTACTCTGTAGATGTATCCGTAGATACAGAGCCCGTCCTGTCTCAAACGTGCCCGTGGAATGATGCAAACGTGGTCCTTGCCTCTTCAACCAGTAGGTTTGTGCGACCGTTGCACACATGTCCTGACGCACGCTGTTTTCTCCGTGCAGTAGCAGCCGTCGTTGAAACTGCGTCGTCGTCCCCCTCCCTCCTCCGGGGCGCCGAGTTGTGAGGAGGAAGAACGAGGGGTGCCAAGCAAACAAGCAAGCCAACATCGTGAATTCGCAAGACGATTGCCGCGCGCGCAGCTCTTTGCACAACGCAGCAGTGCAGGACAGGCTAGGGCAGGGCTCCCGCGAGCTGCCGTCGCCGCCACCGCCGCTGCTGCTGCTGTCGTGGACACTAATGTAAGACATGTCGATTTCCCATCAGATCTTCCCACGATACACATGCGAGGCTACGGGAAGCGCGCAGCTATCCCGACACATGCACAGGACGGAAGGCGGCCGGCGGGGTGAGGCACCGCTGCTCCTCTGAGGGAGGGAGGGGGCCAGAAGCACCTGGGACATGACCCTGGGTCAGGATAGGTCGTGGTAAATTTGGCCATGGCCGATCGTGAGAGTACAGACGGACAGGCTACACCAGCCGTGCTGGACCTGTGTCGTTGGATCGTGGACCGTGGATCTTTGGGGGGGAGGGGGCCGGGGCGCGTTGGGGGGGGGGTGGGTACGTGTCTGTACGTGGAGCGGGGCGTGTGCTGGTGGTGGGTGTATTGCGTTGACGCTTTGGATTTTGGCGTGGCGGGTGGTGGGGGGGCGTGAGAGTCTTAGTACTTACCTGTCGGCCGATGCCTTCCAGGTGCACAACTACCTAGTATATATCATGGTAAGGGGCAGAAGCGTGGTCTTACCAGGCTCCGCGGCGGGTGGACGACGCCAAGCAA